>NW_005842987.1:343743-350431 GCF_000455745.1 Alligator sinensis | reverse complement strand
AGGATAGCCTTATGTGCAAAGAACAATTTTTCCATTTATTTAGTCAGTCTAATCAAAGCTATCACATCTGTCCAAGGAACATTGTCTGCCTACAAATCTCTGGAGAGACAAATCCAGAGTTTGAGAACTGAAACTCAATCACTGAGATGCTTAATAGGATCTTCTAGACTGAGCACTGAGCCCCACTGGGTAGAGTGTTTTTTTGTTTGTTTGTTTGTTTTTTATATCTTTACTAATCTATAGAGAAGCCTCAGGGAAGCCCATAAGATTGGGCTCCTAATATACTCCATGGCCTGTTGTGACCTATCCATAAATCTTTTAAAAAAAGATTACATGAATATATAGTCTCAAAAAGTATATAATTAGAAGTTATAATCCCTATTCCATTATAATATCTTTGAGCTTTAACAGGTCTTAAATTTAACTTGTCTTTATAGAAAGTAGTTGTTTTTTTTTTTTTTTTTTTAAAGCATCTGAAATAAAAATGATTAAGTAAAAAATTAAAAAAAAATTTTTTTTGGTTTAGATTGTTGATTTTCTACCCTGCACTCAACCAGTTAAAGAATCCCTTGCTAGTCTAAATGACTAGTGAAAGACTTGCTTTGCTTGGAGGATAATAAAACAGCAAGATGAAAAGAAATCAAACAGTTCAGGAGCGTGTGAAGCAACATAGTTCTCCCCCCCCACCGCATCATATTCTAGTTGCACAATTTTTCCACTGCCAACCTGCATTTAGGGCCAAACCAGCAGTTGCACACAATCATCTTGATTAAATCTGCAAGCAAGAGAGCTTTTGTCCAGCACCACAAATTACAGATTGAAGCTGCTTAGTAATGAGTTCCTAGTCTTTCACTCTATAAACTGAGCTACTGGAAAACACTTGCACAAACAGGAGTGTGCAGTTAATAGATTACTGTGGCAGCTGCAGGAGCTGATGAATTATCATAAAAATGTGCATGTTTGTTAATAGTGCAGGAAATACTAGCAGGCAGCATTTTGATGCCATTTTGTAACAAAATGCAATTACACCATAGGCATTAATGGCTTCAGCTGAGTCGCTTATGTTCTAACTGGCACAAACTAAAAATATACACTAAACAACGTCTTCAGCCTACAACACACCTATATTGTCTGACAGCCACTTTGTTAATACTCATTTCAGATATTTGGGTAGTCTGCATAGGTTACATTTAATCCAATACTGCCATTAGAAAGCAGGACTACTCAAATCTCAACATCAGGATGCAGTTAAAGCCACATGCATAGAATACAGGCAAGACTATAGTTTACAGCAAGCGCTAGAAAGTAACAAGGTTACTTGTGAGCTCGTTTGTACAACAGGAAAAAGGAGAAAGCAAAAGTTAGATAATATTATACATAACTGTTTTCTGTCCCTTTTGCTATCCTAAAAGGGTATGTAGAGGAGGAATGTGCAGAATCCAGCTGGAAGCCTGCCTATAAGTCTGTTCTTACCCAAAAGTTACCATCTTGAAAGGTTTAGTATTCTGTATTCTACAGTAGGTGCCATGTTTTAAGCAGTCCACTCTGTAGTAAAACATGAACTGTGGCCACTCCAGATCCTCCACATCAGTGAGACGTGTTTGGTCTCTAGCACATCATGTTATAGTCATTTCTTCAACTTCAGTGTTGTCAGCACTAGTATGTCAAAAAGCTGTCTCCCCCCTCTTAACTATTACTTGGACCCTGGCAGACTGCCCTTTCAGTGAAGGGGAGACAGAGAAGACTCTTCTTGGACTTCCCCCAGCTACAACCACTCTTTGCAGCCTTTGGCACCTTCTTTGGCACACTGGACTTGGACTTCTCGGAGACTGTGTACATCTTCTCCATTTCATACTAAGCAGCCAAGGGGAGCACAATCTGCCTGGCAAATTACCAACTGGGCCAGGCCAAGATAGCAACTCTGAAAAACCGCAGAAGCCAGCTTGCAGGGGACAACTCCAACTCTTCTGCTTCCCATTTCAGGTATGCGCCACATTTGGCTTCACCTTGCAACAAAACATGAACCAGTGTGTCATCAAGGGGGTTCTCTAAGGTGGAAGACAGATAGCTATGGTCCTACATATGTAACCAACTGAGAGGTATGGAAGGGGGAAGAGGGGTTTCAGTCTGGGGACATGGCTTATTTTTGTTGCTAACAAGTGTTCCATGGTCAGCCCTTGGGAGGACCACATACTTTTGCAGTTTCACCACCCGTTTTTAAATATTTGTATAATAAAGGGTTAAAAAAGTCTGGAGTCTCTCTCTCTCCTACATTACATGTTTTTCACACCCTAAAATCCAATCTGTAGAGAGGCAACATTTGTAGAACATCTGATTCAAAGTTGCCTTATTCTAGCCTACTGTAGGTAAAGCACTTCGTTATTCATTTAGGATCCCACTGTTCACCACCACGATACTGTACTACCCAGTGTAAAGGAAAGGATTTCTGGCAAGATATCATACAGTTCTTAGCAGTGCATTACACTGAACTCTGAATTCATTCCTAGGTTCTCTCTCCATCTAGCAAGGACCTGCTGTCTGTGGCAGTGACACACACAAACAATACTTATGTAAATAGGCTTCCAAGTGAAGTTCCTCATTATTCACGCAGACATTTCTGAAGGCAAAAGTAAACAACATTTGCCAGCAAGAACATTTAATGAGTGTCATTAACGAATTCCAACTAAATACACAAGTCCCTTTGAATTTTCAGAGTGGACAGTGTCTCTGTTCAAAGACTGTGGAAGTCCAGCAGGAGCAGGAAGACAAAGATAGGCGACTTTCACTGAAAAAAGAAAGATCTTGCAGTCCAGGCGGAGCTATAACAGAATGCTTGAGGACTGACAGCACCAGGTTTGACTAGCCCATGTGTTCACTGCAAAACGTGAGGGTTTCCAGCCTGAGGGGAAGCAAAACTCAAGTCTCTATGCTCAGCTACACCTGCTAGTATGCATTTAAAGCAGGGGCAGGCAAAATGAGGCCTGCGGGCCAGATCCACCCTGCCAGGTGATTTTATCCAGCCCCACTTAACTGTATCCGGACCAGCATGCAGCTGCCCCTGTGGGCCAAGCCCTGCCCACTTCTGTTGGGTCAGTGCACTGTACTTCCAACCTCACCCTGGCCCCAGGCCTGGGCACCACACAGCTTCTGGGCAGGGCCGAGCAACTCCAGCAACTGCTCAGCGTCCCCAACCTCCAGGTGATGACTTCTCCCATCACTGCTGCAGCACTTTGGGCAACAGGCAGGGAAGCGATGGTGGACAGAAGCCCAAAGTGTGGGGCTAGAGCCAGCAGAAGCATTGAGCTCAGACCACAGGGCCTGCACCAGGTGGAGCAGGGCGACAGGAGTGTGGAGCCCAGGTCAAACCGGTTCCATTGCATAGCACTCCCTGTAGCTCATAAGCAGCTCCCAAGACTCATGCACCCCTAGGGGGGAAGCCCTGAACAATGGAACCAGAGGCCTTCCCTGCTGCTCCCTGCCACCACATGCGATTCCCAAGGGTCTGCTGGGAAAAGAAGAGCCCCAATAGGCCATCTCAGCCTCACTTCCTACTTTCTGGCCAAGTCCTGAGAGCTGCATGTGATGGCAGGGAGTGAAGCCAGGCCATTGGCTCCAGCACATGGGGTTCCCTCCCCACCCCCCCACAGTAGCATACAGCTGTGACCAAGTCCCAGGAGTTGCATGAGCCGCAGGGAGCCCCATGCAATAAAGCTGGACCGGTTTGGCCCTGCTCCCTACTGGCATATGCAGCTCCCGGGACTCAGCAGCACGTGGCTCTGGCTGAGGGGCTCCACCTACATGGCAAAGACTGTGCACCATGGGGGGTGGGCAGGAGCGCTCTCACACACACAAAATACAAGAGTAAGACTGTATTTTGAGCAATTACATAAAATCGCCTCTATATACACTGTGCAAACACATAAACCAGGAAAAATATAATTTTTTAAATAAAATGAATGTTATAGTAAGTTTTTTTAATTATATGATTTTTTTTTCCCAGTTCCAAGATGGCTAGTCCCCACCCTCCCAAAAGGAGTACCTCCAGGGACAAGGGGAAGGGGATGATGGTGGTAAAGGTCAGGGGTTACAGGCAGGACTTCCGGTCCTAAAATGACAACCATGGGGCAGGGCACCTGTCAAGAGCTGGGCCACCCCTGCAGCCCTCAACAGCTTGCCAAAACACTCATTAAGCAGCCCTCCAGCTAAAATAATTGCCTACCCCTGGTTTAAAGCACCTTCAAAACGGACTATAAAATCCTCCTGAGTAAACGGAGGAGTGGCAACGTTGAAACTAGCACACTGAGGGCATGCCTAGAT
Organism: Alligator sinensis; assembly: GCF_000455745.1. Lineage (NCBI taxonomy): Eukaryota > Metazoa > Chordata > Crocodylia > Alligatoridae > Alligator > Alligator sinensis. The sequence continues at coordinate 346,114 of NW_005842987.1, read as the reverse complement.
TTAAAACAACATATTAACTGAAATAAGCACTATACCCCCCAAAACCCCATTGGGCCTCACCTAGTTTCTCAAGGATTAATGCTTAAGTGTCTTCTGTACTATAATCCTATAAACAGCATCACTCAACACCCCTCCCCCACCCCTCCACCCCTTTTGGTCACTGAAGATGGTTTTTAATGCAAAGTCATGCAAGAATTACAAACAGCCTTGGCTTATGCACATTACCAGTAGGGACCTACCTAAATCAGGGTGAGCTGAAGGGCTTTTCACAGCCCACTCATGGCATACAGGGTCACTTTCATAGGCAATTCATGGTAGCCTCACCCTTCACCACTGATTGGCAAAAAGAGCTGCCCTTCAAGGAGCCCTAAGCCTTTGCTGCTGATTGGCAGAGAGGTCCTGGCAGGAAAGGAGGGACGACTGCCATCTTGGCTGCTCCCCTTAATGCCGCTCTGCCAGTTGATGCCTACCCTACCCTGTGGAGTGCAAAGCCAGGCAGTAGCAGCTGTGAGGACCATTCACTCCCAGTGGGATTGAATGGTCCTCAGAACCATTTTTTTTAGTACCAGAACATTTTTTTTTTTTTTAGTAAGTTGTTTTTTTGATTTGTTTTTTTTTTGGGGGGGGGGGGGGGGCAATTCCACAGGAAAAATTGCAACAAATACCATCTTCACAGCAAATCATGGAAACTGCTTTTTTTGCAATTTCTGCAAAAACCACAGAAGTGCAATTTAAGCAGGTCCCTAGTTATTGAGTTCAGAATGCACCTTCTTCCGCACCTTCTTCCTAGTGGAAACAGCAAGTCTGAGCACTTTTAATCTTCTATCCCTTTCTAAAATGAAGGACATGTACCTGAAATGAACAGAAGATGGTAGACTACCACTACAGGCCAGAGTCTGAGAACAAGTTCTACACTTCAACCATCTCAATCTGAAACATTAATATTGACTTTCGGTAAAAATTAATACCAAAGATTTAAAGCACTGTGTTACATTATTAATACTAAAGCTCTACTTGCTAGAGAAAGTGTTGAATAAGTACAAGTGGAAAAAAAAAAAAAAAAATCAATGAGATGAAAAGTTTAAGCTAATGAGTCTTACTAAATTTTTGAAAGCTAAAATAAGTTTGAAAACTCAAGATATGTTTAACTTAAGGATTTAGGGCAGCTCCCCGCTACATGGATATTAATGTGGAATTGAACAAGCAGAAAGAGAGGAGCAATTCAGGGAAGAGACAGGAAAGGAAACAAAACCTGACCAAAAAACCCCCCCCACTCACTAACATGTTAAGTCTCCTATCTTTATTCCACTAAAGAGCTTTCTTCATATTACATTTAATTGTGTTCTTTCCCAATAATGAAACTGAAGTAAATATTTACCCTGTGAAAGTAGCCAGAGTGTAATTTACCTCAAGTTATTTAATTCTCCTCAGCTACACAGGAAGATTCAAGCTACCCCTCCTCTCCACTCCATGAAAGCCATATGTAGACCAGTGTTTCGTACCATTTTCCAGTGGCAGGCTGGAATGACCCAGCTCAGGTCCTAGGCAGGCTGGCACTAGAATCTGGCAACCATTCCTCTCCACCACCCAACCACAGCACAGCTTGAGCAAAGGGCCTAGCCAAAATGCCACCAAAGCCCACTCTGCTGGCTGGACCTAATGGTGCCACAGGACATAGGTTGCTGACATCCGTTTTATCCAATGTTATTATTTCTCCACCCAGTACCAGACAGCTCTCCATCTTCATAGTGAAGGCAAATTTAGTTTTTTATTCTCTAAAAACTAAATTAGTTTAGCTCAAAACATGAAAATGGCAGAAAAGAAGTCATCCACAGACTGTGGTTAAGTATGGTCTCAACTCTGGATCCTTATACCATTAGCTGGACTAGCTTTTATAACCTCTCAATGGATTCACTGCTTTGTTTATCCCCTTTGATTCTTTTTACTTGCTATCGCTTATCAGTGCCACCTGCTTTCCCTATCCTTTATAATTAAAGTGACCTTTCTCTAACCTTTATAATTGAGGACACTTTCTATTTAGTCCCCCCACTCTCTGCATGTCCAGTCATAGCACATGACAAAGCAGGCTGTAGCCTATGAAAGCAATGCATCTTTGGACAAGTTAGTCTACACAGGTGCCACCCTGCCTTGTCTTCTTCTATAAGAGTGGGAAACCTAAAGCTCTGGTGCTGCTGCATATCTATGTGAAAGGAGTAGGGAGGGGCTAAGATATCTTGTTGGCCTGACTATATATATTTGGTAGACATGTTAGAATACAGCTTGGGTACAGCATTCATAGTTTCATAGATGTTAGGGTTGGAAGGGACCTCAATAGATCATCGAGTCCGACCCCCTGCATAGGCAGGAAAGA
>NW_005842987.1:332506-343342 GCF_000455745.1 Alligator sinensis | reverse complement strand
CTTGGATCTATTCATCATGCATCTGCTGATGCACAATAAAGTGCCATTGTCTTTTCTGATGGCTTCGTCACACTGCCGACTCATGTTCATCTTGGAGTCCACTAGGACTCCAAGATCCCTTTCCACTTCCATGCCACCCAGCAGGTCATTCCCTGGGCTGTAGGTGTGCTGGACATTTTTCCTCCCTAGGTGCAGCACTTTGCATTTCTCCTTGTTGAACTGCATTCTGTTGTTTTCTGCCCACTTGTCCAACCTGTCCAGGTCTGCTTGCAGCTGTTCCCTGCCCTCCGGCATGTCCACTTCTCCCCATAGCTTTGTGTCATCTGCAAACTTGGACAGAGTACATTTCACTCCCTCGTCCAAGTCTTTGATGAAGACATTAAAGAGTATCGGTCCAAGGACCGAGCCCTGCGGGACCCCACTGCCCACACCCTTCCAGGTCAAAACTGACCCATCCACCACGACTCTCTGGGTGCGACCCTCTAGCCAATTCACCACCCACCAGACTGTGTAGTCATCCAAGTCACAGCCTCTTAACTTGTTCACCAGTATGGGGTGGGATACCGTATCAAAGGCCTTCCTGAAGTCTAAGTATACGACATCCACCCCTCCTCCTGTGTCCAGGCGTTTCATTACCTGGTCATAAAAAGAGACTAGATTAGTCAGGCACGATCTGCCTGCTCCGAACCCATGCTGGTTTCCGCTCAGCATAATTTGTCCTGCCAGGCTCTCGCAAATTCCTGTCATTAGGATTGGAAAACCAGTTTCAGATTATGTAGCATGGGTTGAAATATCTTCATAAGGAGTTACAGTTTTGCCAGAAGTTCCTACTCCGTTCCAAACCAAGCTGTACCTGATATTGCAGTATTTTCTAGTCCCCCTGGTATAACTCGAGTACATCAATGACATCTTCAAAATACGGACAGGTGGGAAGGACTCTTTAGAGAAATTTCACCAGAAGTTTAACAACTTCCACCCCTCCAGCAAACTGACTCTGGAATGCTCCAACCCAAAAGATTTATTTCCTAGATGCTACTGTAGATTTGCAATGGCCACACCACTACATTGTGTCACAAGTCAGCCAACTGCTTCAGCTACCTACACACTACCAGTTTTTACCCAAGCATTCAACATTAGACGCAGCTACAGCCAAGCTCTGCTCTACTCTGATCCCACCAATCAGGATAAATGCCTTGAGGATCTAGGGCAGGAATTCTTACAATTACAATACATACAATCCCAAAATAATTCAACAAAGCCACATTCAAACCAACAAAGCCAGAGACTCAGACCTTGCTACAATACTAACCCCAGGACCAAAACAACAGAATCCCTCTGATCTGGTAATCACCTACACCCCCAGTTTGTACACTAAAACAAATCATTAGTCTTCCTTTTGCCGGAGGGTGTGAAGGTCATTATCTCAAGGTATTCATGGGCGGGCAGGGGGAAGAAAAAGAAACCTGTCCCAACTTAGAGAGAGAGACACCCCAAAAAATAAAAAAAAAAAACCAACCAAAAAACAAACAAAAAAAACTACCAAACAATGCACCTCAAACAATAGACTAACTCCCATCTTCATCAAGGCACGCAGCCTTACAATGGACCCAAATGCCTGCTGGGTCTTCACATCAATACAGACCACATCACCATTAGACCAAATAAAAAGGACTACGATATGCAACGTTCATTCACCTGCAACTCTACCAACATCGTATACGCCAGTGATTCCCAAAGGGTGTGTCAAGGAAAACTAGCACACTGTGACAGTAACAGGGATTTGCCAAGAGACCCCACCCCCTCCTTACAAGGAAGTAAATGCTCTCCTCCCCCATCTGGCACTTGGCACCTGCTCCAGCTATTCCAGCGTCCGCTACTCTAAGAACTGCTACCTAATCCACTCCCAAACCACCTGTACCAGACCCCCACCAACACTCCCAGCAGCACACACTGCTGCAAGTGGGCAGATGCGCAGACTGAGCCATGCTTTACAGCCCAACTCAGCCCTTCCATTCTCCCATTTATGTGGAAGGAATGGAGGGGATAAGTTGGGGCCAGCAGGGAGGGCAGAGGGAGAGGTTGCCAGCATGCAAGACGTGCAAGAGCAGCCTCAGCAAAAGGGCTGCCCTTGCCCCCTGAGGTAACCAGAGGTAAGGCAGGGGAAGAGAGCAGAAAGAACAAGAAACAGCAGGGTGAAGTCCTGTCCCCACCACCCTTAAGTGGCACCAGCTAAAAATCAGCTGTTCTCAACTTTTTCAGCCTTGAGGTACCCTCCATATCTTTTCCAAATTTAGATCACTGTCAGTGATTTTCAATTGCAGTATCACAAATTTCAGAAGAGATATGGAAGGGTCTTGAGGCTAAAAAGGTTGAGAACCACTGGTGTCGAATGGTTCAGAAAATCATCCCTTGCTTAAGAAAGATACCTTTCATATCATGTTTTAAACAGTATACATCTCAGCACTGGTATTATTTCTTCTGGCAGGGCTATGTTTTTTAACAAGTTGCATGCAATTGTACACACGAGTGAAGTATGCCACTAACTTTAATTTAAAAAAAATAAACAAAGGTATATCCTAATCATCTAAAATTTGGAAGACACTGATATATAGCACCACCTGTTTACAGTGTACATCTGCATTACCTAGACAGTACAAACTTACATTCAAAAAAATTAATGAGTGACAATCTGACACCAGGTGCAGAAAGGCAAAAGGCATGCATCAGAACACTTTGCTCTTCCTGGACACCACTACTAACCTCAGGATTGCTGTTCTCAGGTAGCAAAATTAAAAGAAAAAAATTTGAACAGGAAACTTCAGAACAAGACTGGATTGTGTTAATTTAAACAGGAACTACAGATTATTTTCCCACTATCTGGATTAGCTTTTATGACTCCATTTTTCCCCTATGGGTTCTTTGCTCATTTGCTTCTCTCAGCCTCTTCCCCCTCCCAGCCTTTTTCCACCCTTGCTGTTCAGATCACTTTGTGAAAGGACAGCATAGAACAGGAGTGCATAGTGTCTGATGAAGTGAACTCAAGTTCACTAAAGCTTGTGCTTTTATGTACTTCTTACTCAACTTATAAAAGCTGCATACATACCCTTGTCTTCTGCCAGTTCTTTCTAGAGCCATAGGTGAAGGTGGGGAAATTAGCTTTGGAGGAATTCCAATTTACCACCAGAAGCAGCTACTGTTCTGCTTATCTTGTCCTACAGACCAAGTCAGTATATGACTTCCCAGGCAGAATGACCCCCAGTGGAAAAGCAGGATGATGGTTTGTGGACCATACCTACCAAGTCTTTCCCTTCCTTCCCTTGTTTCTCTCCTCTTCACTTTGGCCTATAAAAGGAGATCTGCATTCAATAAAACTCAGCTGGGCTGCTTTATCCTAAAATTGAATTTGAGTAATATCTAGGGATCACAAGAAAGCTAAGCAGAAGCCAACACAGTATCCAGGAAAACTGGAAACTAAGCAGGCATTTCAGGAAGCAGGGAGGTCATATTTTATGTGAGGAAAGGGAGGAGGGACTGAAGAGACCGTCTTCAGGGGTGGCGTGCGAACAGAAACCGTGCCCAACAGAAACAGCACACAAAAGGAGGCAAAGCACAGTGCACACTGGGCAGCAGAAACCCATTCCAGTCCTTAACTAAGGGAAGACTGTAAAAACTTCCATACCAACCAACAGCTTTCCAGGTTTCCTGAAAATGCTCATGTAGAAGCACAATTTCCCTATCTTTGAATCTCAGAATTTGGGAGAGGGGTGAAAAGCCAACTTAAGTAACATTTTTAAAGTTTTAGCTTGTTTTATGACTAAGAAGTGCATAGTTTTCTCATCTATTTTTCCCCCTAGATTTGAGGCTGGCAATGCTGAGCTATTAGGTGTAAAGTCTCCTTCCTTAGGTGTATACACAAGTTGCTTTTATTTTTTTGCCATTTAAAAACGCTTTATTGCCATGAATCAACATAAGTGTATGGCTTTACAGCACTTTAAAAATAGGTACAGAGCTTTAAATTAACCCTTGTTAAATGAGGTATTAACACTTGAAGCACTATATTTTACAGTACTTCAGCAATCTACAGGGTTTTAAAATAACCTTTGTACACAGGTCAAATTTCTGAACAGTGGAGAAGCCCCAGAAAATTGCAGAGTGCCCCCGCCTCCTAGTCTGGAAAGTGCAGGAAAGATAGAGGCTCCCCACACCAAACACTGCACTTCTATCATGTTTAAAAGTGCTGTAACTTTATTGTGCTATAAGAAGTGCTCTAAATTACAGTACTAGAAAACGTGCACAAAGCATTTCTGTACACACCTCTTGTCAGCCTAAGTTTAGAGGCAGGAAGAGACAGCAGCAAACAGCTTTGGATGATGGGCAACTTTAAGCAGTTGCTGAACCCACTACAGAAACTAGTTTATTGTCCCTGAATATCTTAACACTAGATCATTAAACTTGTGACAAAAGGTTTCAGAAAGAGACTGAGGGAGTGGTTCCTATAAACACCTGTAGCTTAATGGAACCATAGCTTGTGGGGGTGAGGATATTTCCCAGAGTTTTCTGTATTTACAAACCTTGCTAACTATGGCAATTTATAACACTTATCTTTAAATACTTGATACTTCCTTTAAATCCCAGCTGCTGGAACTGAGACACAGATTCTTATCTTACATCTTGTTTCCAGTGTCAATGGATGAAGAGGAACCAAAAAAAAAAAAGCCTGAAAGCATAAAACAAGCACTCCAGTTTCAGAAGCCAGAAGACAAATGAAAAACATTTTTCAAAAATTAACCCATGCCGATTTTTGCATTTGAGGTTGGCAACATAGTAATGCTCGAGTATTTTTACTCTATATAGTCTTTTCATCTGTTTAGCAAGTTCTTAGCCAATTTCATTTTTGAGCTCTCATTTGAGAAAAAGCACTGCAGTGTTTCCCTTACAAATATTACACACAAAAGTTTTATTTATAAGCCAAGTTTGATCCAAAAATCCTTTAAGAGGCTAATAAATAATTTCATTTTTCCCCAAGAAAGTCTTAAGTGTTTTGGTTTGCCAGTCATTGGCAATACTATATTTGTTCAAATCCAAGATAACATTTTCTACCCCAAACAATGTACAGAAAAAGGCCTCATCACACATTCAAATATTGACCCAAGTATGATGGCAGCTCAGCTTTGGCTTTAACCCTGGGCTTGGGGCTGAAGCCAGAGCTAAGTTGCCACCTACCCTGGGCTGGAATGGCACATTTGACAGAGGGAAGGTGCATGAGGCCAAGAGGAGCACCTTGGGACTCGGGGAGTGATGGAGGGGAAAACCTGCATCCTGCCCTCCACCCACATTACTATGCCAATACCTGCCCTTCCACCCCATACCCCACGCCCTCTCCCCCCAACCTTCTGCTGTGGCTTCAGTCCCTTCAACCTGAACTCAGCTTTGGTGGGATGTATCATCACTTTCCCCTGGCTAGGCTAGGCTGGGCTGGACTGGGGCCAGCTCTGCTGCTAGCTGCCCTGAAGCAGAGGGCAGCAGAAGGTAAGGAGGAAGTGTGGGAGGCACACAGGCAGAGGAGGGACAGGGGGCAGGCACAGGAGGGGGAATAAAGGAGGATGGAGATGGGGGGGGTACAGCAGGGCAGGCAGACTGCAGAGGAGCAAAGCATGAGGCAGGCACAAGCATGGCAGAGCAAGCAAGGAGGACAAGAGGTAGTGTCTTGCCCCTCTGCCCCCACCACAGCAGCAGAGAAGACAAATTTAAGATAACATTCCACTAATAAGATTCTCTACATTTGTAAACAGGCAGTTTAAGGGGCACTTACCTTCAGTGTCCTACCTTGGGCTCTGCCTGAATGCTTGAAGAAGAATGTCCCAGCAGGGGCACCCTACCGGGAACTACCAATTTTGTCCCAATCAGGACACCATACTTGTAGTCCAGGATTACCCCCAACAGGGGGATTCAAGATTTTTTTTTTTAAATCAGCTCGAGAGCCCAGGAAAATTCCAGCCCAAGGATTTACTGGATGGCTCCCCTTGAACCCAGGTCTCTCCTGTCCCCAGCGGTGGGAATAAGAGGCACATGCTGAGTGAAGAGGGCTGGTAAGAGCCTGCAGCGTGGCCCCACCCCCCAGAGTGTGCGCTGAAATCTTCGTGAGCAGGCAGGAGATCAGTGGAGCATGTGAGGGTTGAGCTGGAAAGAGCAGACCCCTAGAACAAGCCCTCAGAATTCAAGCCAGCTTCACAAATTTCTTTGGGTGTGGACATAGCCCCAGGTAGCCCCTAGAATAAGACACTAATTCCCCGCTGGGGTGGAAACTTGGGGGTTGATAAAAGAATGGGATAAACCCATGTGAATGGCTGGGGAAAGGACTGTGGTGGAACTGTGGCAGCTTGGCGGAAAGATGCCAGCAAGGGAAAGTTCCCCGAATGCCAGTGCAGGCTAAGACCAAGTACCTAAGGGCCTAAAGAGGAAGTGAGACCAGAGGTGCTGCCGGGCCTGCCTGTGGCAGTGAGCTCTTTCTCCACATGCTTAATTGCATAAATAGCTCTGTGGGTTTGGAGAGGCAGTACACAAGCAGAGAAGCATGCACAGAGGTGGCTAAGAACCTGCGTTTTGTAGGGGTCTGGAGTCAGAACAGCGACTACAGACTACAAGATGCCTGGGCCTACGTGTTATAGCCCAAGACAGCTGGAGCCATCAAAACATGTGATGAGAGGAGCAAAGGACTGCCCCGCCCTCCATTCTTTGGGCACAAGTAGGGGTGAATGGTATTTAGCTGTGAATAATTAATTAGGGGATTAATATAACAAGTTTTTAGCACAGTGTATACATTATTAGCTTGATAATCTCTTAAATGCAAATATTTATTAACTGCTATTTTTGTATAAACTCACCCTGTTGTATTGTAAATAGAATATTTCAAACTTTTGATATTTAATATTTGTGTGTATATTATAATTCTTCTCTGTATAACTAAACTCTGTAAATAGTTACTTCTGAGTCTACAAGGTCTCTCCACTGTAAAAGGGAGCCTCTCTTCTCAGGGAGCCTCTGGCTACTCCTAGGTGAGCTGAGCAGCAAGCAGTAAAGCTACCTGGCACCCCAGGTCCCAAACATCTGGACACGGCCACGGGTAGCACCACATGCCAATGTTTACACGTGGAAAATTGATAAGTGTTAAAATGTTCTATATTTTCCATGTGTAGAATCTATGGGGGGGGGGGAAGAAGAGGGGGGACAAAGAGTGCAATCATCTTAAATTCAATGTCTTTTTGGAGTCTGGTAAATATGGTAATTTGCTTGACCAAAAATTCTGTTTATTTTGTTGAAAAATTCAAAATAGCTGGTCCAGACACCTATATAACGACATTTTATTTATATTAAAAGAGAGGGAAAGTCTGGACCAGGACTTTACTTCCTTGATAGCAGAGGAAATAATCAAGAGCCAGTAAGTAAGATACCAGACTATAAACTGGATTCTTCTATTCCTGGTTCAGAAGCTGGCCTGCTGCATGCAATCTTAAACAAATTCACTTTTCTTCTTCCAAACCTTTTTTCTTAGCCTCCCTCAGATTACCTGGAGCAAGCGCTCTCTTATTCAGCATGGAGGTAGAAGCATGCACATGACCACTGAAAAAAAGCAACTAGCACTTCAAGTCCATGTTCACCTACCTTGACTAGAAGTAACTTTTTTGTTTAGCCGTACCAAATTAATTCCTCCTAAAATCAGTGACTAAATAGTTTAGAGTTTGTCAATGATTTGACAATACAATATTGTCAATTTGAATAAAACAAAGCTTTCAGGACTTCATCAAAAGGAAAAAAAAAAGTCCATAGCAGCTTCATCCATTTTGTTCCTACCTCTACCCAAAAGGCTCTTGATCCACAGGAGAGAAACTCAGTTTACCAGGAAGCCTACTGGTGTTAGGGGCAGCAACTCAATCCTGCCCTTCTAGTCAGAGGCAAGGAACAAGGAGAGTAAAAATTATGCTTGCCCTTCTCATCCTTCTCAGCAGCAGTACCTCATTCCATGTTTCTACAATCCATCACTTTACGGAATAGCAGAGTGAATCTTTTAACAGTTTAATTAGTTTCATGCCAATTACTCAGACAGGAAAAAATTGAATCAAATTAGGTTTTCATTCTGCTATTTTTTAAGAGAGAGTTATGATCAGCATCAGCAGTAGAAAAAAAAATCCCTGAAAGTTATAGTGCTAGAGAGACAGCTAGAAGCAGAGCTAACTTTCTTTCAAGTCATTACTCTGCTTCACCCATTTGTTGTTTTCCAGTGCTTGAGACTTCCTAGATAAGGGAAGTGAAGTGGTAGGTGGTGGGGAGGGAGGTTATTACACAAATGCACACATAAATTAAAGCCACTCTTACGCGTGTTAGCTGCCCACTCTGCCTAAAAAGTAGCCCATTTTAATTTAGTAATAATATATTATATTAAGATTGCCATTGACACACACTGACAACTATTTTTAATTTATATTTGCTTGGGCATTTGCAGGTGCATTTCTCCTTTTAGACAGCTTCTGTGTCTTTAAGGATGGAGTAGTTTCTCAGCACAGCATTCCCCCAGCCACCCCACACTAGAAATAACATTATTTCCACAGAATTTTTATAGAAAAAGGCTGCACATTTTGACTAACATAAGGACATACCAGATACCCACAAACTCACTTGGAGACCCACATTTGGTGGTACACTTGCATCATAGCTTACTTAGCAACATGAAATTTACACACACAGGCAGATTTATTGCACTTATCCCAGCTGCACTACAGCCATAATCTCCAAAGGCAGACATGTTATTACACACAATACGTTCACTAAAATGGCAGTTACAGTTAGTTTTCTAGCACTGTTTATCATGGCTTCTATTAACAGTCTGGGCTGCCAGTCATTGCCTCCTAAGGAGCATTGCCACCTCACCTCCTCAAAATGATAGGTTTTACATCATAGCATACATGACACATGCTTGCTTAGAACCATTCTCCAACACTTCTGTAATCTCAAAAAGATTACAGTTTGAGGTAGTGTAATATCGGCCAGTATAAAAACTAATATAAGTAAATAAGACTAATGCTTAATCCCATTTCAGGGGTTTAGAGCACACACCAACTGCTGCAGCTTCCTGAGCCTGACGAAGGGTTTTTGAACCCGAAAGCTTGCTTAATAACTATTCTCCAACCATTTGGGTTGGTCTAATAAAAGATATCAAATTCACCCAAGGAACCTTGTCTGCCTAATCCCATTTCACAAATTCTAGTCTCTAGTTTCCTTCACAAAATGGCATTCAGTAATCATAAACCTTCGAAAAGCTCCTACACTACGAATTTGAATGGCACAACTATACTTACTGAGAGAAAGCCAAATGTTTTATATTCAGGTTGGAGTAACATGCAACAGACCTTTTATTTTCACACACCTTCTGCCCTCAAGCCACATAAAACATCTTGAATTTTATTAAGAATTCTGCTTTAATTTTTTGTTTTTTAATCTCAATTGAAGTCACCTTTGTTGGTCTTAATGACAGTTTTTCTTAGCTCTTCAGTTGTTTAAACTGTCCCTTAGAAAGTCTTCCATCTTTGCACCATGCAAGCTTTTTAGATTGGAGTACACAGGATCAGGACAGTTAAAATGATGAAGGGGACATCCTGATATGGCACAGCTTACACATTTAAACAGGAATTGGATTGCATCACTTCAAACCAAGCTTTTGGGTGAGGCACGACTATGCTTTGTCATAGCTTGTCAGCATAGCACAGAAATCCCATTCACCAAGATGTGGGGCCAATAATGCACAAGGGCAGAAGACTATCAAGTTAGGATAACTTGAGCTGAGAAAGGAGTTTGGCAACAGGACTAGAGGTTTAGTGAATATGCTGTCTGGAGATTCACAAACAGGCGTTATCATTATGTAGTCAAGATGAAATTAGACAAGCTTTTGAATGCAAGAGACCTGAAGAAAAATGCTTTGCACTCCAAGGCTACTCCAACTTGATCTCAACCACATAGCCGATCCAATAAGAGACCTCACCCTAAAAAACCCTTGCTTCAGCTCTCACATAATTACCGGGCCAACCCAGCTACATCACTCTTACACTACTGAAATAGTGGATATGTGAAAACACAGGGCCTCAAACTGCTTGCCACACTAATAATTAACCCAAGGCAGAAGAGATTAGTTGCTAGTTTCTGTAGGAAAACAAAGGGAAGAGTTCCTCTGTGTTCGGGCCCCACTACACATTCAAGTGAACACCGGATAGAAAATAGCTGCAGTTGCCACACGTTTTCAAGCACTAACTCCAGAGCTAGCCAGCTCTTGTTATAGCCGGAGAGGTCTCTCCCCCACACAGCAATTATTTCAAGTGAGCGGCAGCGGGTCATTATTTATTTCACCATTCACCACAGAAGAGCTGCACAAAAATTAACTCTGAGTGCGTGGAGCCGGCCTTCCTTTGCACAGACGAGCCTGTCTCCACTTCCTGCACAATTCACCACAGAACTGCACCACCACTATTTTGGAGATGTGCGTGTGCGCGCGCCCAGCTTAACGTATGGCACGATGCCCCAGGGCCCTTTCAGACACCAGGGGCCAGGGCAGAGAGGGGCTTGTCCCTCAGAGGCCAAGGCCTGCAGGTGCCAGGCTGGTGCACTCCACAGGGTCTGGCCTAGCACGGCGCAGGGGCCGCTCCGCCAGGCGCCCCCAGGACTGCGGGCGGCTCCCGCTCAGGGCAGCGCTCGGCCCCGGGCCCTTCCCAGCAGCCCCCGCGCGAACCTAAGCGGGGGGAAGGGCGGAGCCGCCCAGCGCCCAGGGCAGCGCTAAGGCGGAGGGGGAGG
>NW_005842987.1:324614-332445 GCF_000455745.1 Alligator sinensis | reverse complement strand
GCCATTTTTCCCCCCCCCGCGGCAGGACCCGGCCTTGGTGGCGCAGCGTGGCCCGGCCCGGGCTATATATACACACACCGCGTCGCGCCGCCAGAGGGGCGCCGCCCACTCAGGCACGGGGCAGCGCCTCTGCTGGGGCCGTCCCGCCCACGTGTGTGTGCATGTCTGTCTGTGAGTGGGTGTGTGCCAGGTGTGAGTGGGGTGCTGGTGTAGTGCGGTGTCTTTGTGTGTGTCTGTGTGAGTGGTGTATGCCTCTGTGTGTGTGTCTGTGAGTGGGTGTGTGTGTGGTGTGAGTGGGATGCATCATGTGCACTGTGTGTATGTCTGTGGGGTGTGTGGTCCGTGTGTTGTCTATGAGTCAGGTGTGTCTCTGTGAATGATGTGTGTGTCTGTGCTGTGTGTCTCTGTGAGTGGTGGCATGACTGAGGTGTGGATGTGCCACGTGGGTGTGGTGTGCGTGTGTGAGGGCAGGCACATAGTCGTACACCACGGTGGAAGAGCTGCACGGAGGTCTCCCTTGGGCTGCAGAAGAGGTCACCCAGGGCAGCTCCAGGCCTGAGGTAGGGTCAGCATCTCCCAACCATCCTGTAGTCCTCCCTTATCTAAATACCTCAGCCCTGGCACAGCACAGACCTGCCCCTGGCCTGCCACAGGGAAAGCTGGGCAAGCTTCAGCTGAGTTTATTTAGTTTGCAAAAGAGAAGGCTGAAGGAGGATTTAACAGCAGCCTTCAACTACCTGAAGTGGGAGGTCGAAAGAGGTAGCAAGAGCATTGCCAGTATATTGAGGAAAGTGATTATTCCCCTCTATTCAGCACTGGTGAAGCCACATCTGGAGTACTGGGTTCAGTTTTGGGCCCCCACTTCTGCAGACAAATTGAAGAGAGTCCAGCAGAGGGCAACAAAAAGGGTAAGAGAGCTGAGACATGTAGCTTATAATGAGAGGCTGAGGAAACTGGGCTTATTAGTCTAGAGAAGAGAAGACTGAGACCCTCTAACCAAGAACCTCCATCTTTTGTCCCAGCAGAAACTTTGGCACGCCCTGCTCTAAGTCCCCAGTCTTAACTGGCCAGCACAGCACCTCTGAGGGAGCTTGAAAAAAATATGTAGCAGAAATGTCTGGGGGGCAGGCAACCAGCAAAGCCCAGAAGCATGAGAAATACCCATGGTAGAAAATAAGTATAGCTGCACCTAGATCAACCCAACCAGTGGCTGTCCAACCTCTCCTTGAACACCTCCAGTGATGGAGAGTCCACAGCTTGCCAAGGCAGTCTATTCTACCACCTCCCAGTTCCAGTAGTGAAGACATTTTTTACTAGATATCCAATCTAAACTTACTTTGCTGGTCTGTGTCCTCCTCTCTGCAGCAAGGGAGAAAAGGTGCTTTCCCTCTTCTTTACAGAAGCCCTTAAGATATTGTTACGTCCCCTCTGAAACACCTATTCTGTAAGCTGAACATGCTGGAGCACCCCTCTACCATGGACAACAAAGAGTATCCCAGCAGCCCTGTTCACTGCCTGTGGGATGAGAAGCAAGCATGCACAGGCATCAATTTGGGGTTTTTTCAGTAAAAAAAAGTCCATGGCCATTTTTGTTTGTAAAGTTGTGTTTGATACCAGCTTTTGATTAGTATTCTACAATAATATTTATGCAGACACCACATTTCGAAATGGATCATGTTTCTCTCCCTCCAACTAAGTGCTCAAGCATGTCACTGCAAGTGTTTTTGTATACGTGGCCCCAAGTTGTAGTGTTGTAGCTGCGAAGATCAAGGAAGTATAGGAGAAATGGGCAGAGGAAAGGAGATACTAGTAATATTGTGGTAAAGTCAAATGCTTCCAAAGAGACTGGAGGAAGGGCACATTGTGTCTTAAGTTCTCTAATTTCTCTACCTGTAAAGCTGTTGGTCCAGTAAAAGAGATCACCAGAAAACCCCTTGTTGATCCCAAGATGTAGGGCACCATTGAGTGCTGTTTGCTCAGCAGCGAGTGTTGCAGACACTCGAAAAACAAGATTGGGCTGTAGATTTTGATGGGGCAGCATCTGAAGAAAAACAAAAAGCTGTTGCGCTAGGTAGGGCTGCCAAATATATACATGCCCAGCTCTCTTGCCAAAGCTAATTCCTAGGCAGTTGCCTCAAGCTTACTCTTCATACTCCCTTAGTGCAACTGCTTTAAAAATCACAAACAAAAGATGATAAACACAATGAGTCTTAGGCCAGCCCATAAAGGCAATTGTGGTCCAGGTGTATGAAACTGGAACTTCTCCGTCAGAAATATTCTCCCCAGGCCATCTTTGTCCCTGAAATAATCATACAGTAGCCTACACAACTCCTTGGCCATAATCCAATCCCTTTGTTCACCAACTCTCATCTTGTTCCCAGCCCATCTGCTTAGTCTCCCTGTTTGGAGGGCATTTCTTAATGTACCTCCACAGTAGGTCGCTGCTTAGTCATACCCTTCCAACTCATACACCTCAATGTCTCTCCAAAGTCAGTTCCCAAGCTATTGGCTCAAGCTCTTGCTCCCTACAGTCCCTTCAGAGCCCTGGTTCCCTGATTTCTGGCTGTACTTCCCTTCTGTGGTAGAGTGATTATAGAATCTGCTGCTGACTGGATATTGCACTGGCAGTAACAGTGCCCGGTAGGAAGCCAGTAGTTCATTTGTTGTATTACTTTACTCAAGTTTGGCCAGAAACAGGATAAATGTGGCCACTTCTTCATCAATATTTTTACACCAATCAATTATTTTTTAAATGGATATTGTGTTATTTAAATGTTTAACTGTTCTTCTAAAAATAAACATTTGGAATTAAACCAAAATTTGAAACATGTTAAACACATAAATATATTGTAATTTCTTATTTATTATTTAAGTCATTAGTATTTCTATAATGTTGGGCCTCTTATCAAAAGCACTGAATTACATGTTCTGTGCTTCTCCATATAAAGAGGGATTTGGGAAGGATCTTGTTTTTAAAGGTCAAACATTATAAATACAGCACAATGGGCCGTGTACTATATTAAGGGTTTGCAGGGTATCGAAGGAATACAGCAAGAGCTGCAAAAGAGTAGCAAAGACATCATGGGCATTAAGATCTCGCCTCTAACTCCAGAAAACACCAACTGTCTCACTGAGGTAAAGGATGTAGGTTGTAGCCATGTTGGGCTAAGGACATAGGCAGACAAGGTTCTTTGAGCAAATCTGATATCTGGTTGTTCTAATAAAAGATAACAGATTTACCCAAAGAATCTTGTCTGTCACTGAAGTAATGCACTGAATACCACTGAGTGGTTGTGTATGCCAGTGTTGTAGGTTCTCCCTACTTGATCTCTGATTTTATGGGCTGTTTTGTTTAATTATATTCTAGTTACCAGGCTAATGCAGATACCCGATACAAATCATAAGTAAAAAGTTAAATGTGTAATAAAGCAATACATAATTCACCATTTCTAACAATAAAATGGAATATTAATAAATACACAGTACAAATAGTAAGCTATCAAATTGCTTACACAACAGTTTCAAATTATAGTGTGCCAAAAGCAAAAGGATATACCAAATCTAGTATAAAGGATGTATTTAGTAGTAAATCTACATTTTAATGGTTCTTCTTTTCAATGAGAGTGCCTCTTTCTTTAGAACGATACAGGAAAGGTGAAATTTAAATGATAATTTAAAATCTAGACTTTGCCTGGATATGGTATGATTTAAATTACTCCAGTTTAAATCAAGCTACCCTGCCACATGGCGCTGTAACAGACCCTGCACAGTGTGTTCCACTCCAAATGAGTCACCAGCAATCTCACTGTAGTCCACTGTGGCAAGCTTAAGGGACTGTGATTCCAGCTGATTATCAAGAGCCAGGAACTTGCTTTCCCCAGGAACTTGCAGTTTATCTGCCTTCTGGTTTAAAACTGCCAACTACTCCCTAATGGAGAGGTTGCCTGCTGCTGAAGTGCAGAGAGGAAGGCAGCTCCTGCAGTCACTGAGATTAGTAAAGAGGGAAACAAACGCTTCATTTTTAGCACATGTTTCCCTTTGTTTTTCCTTCATTCTCAGAGGCTCCAGCAGTTCACAGCATTACTATCAGCTGTCTGGTATAAACATGGGAGACAGATTTATAAATCAGCATCGGAAATTTGTAAGTGAACACTGGGAATCTGGCTGTGAATTTCAGCTCCCTGAAAATAAGTATCTTGTCCTTAAGTCCAGACTGCTAACTTGGAAAGTTCTTTTAAAAAGTAATACAGAATCCAAATCCCAGATCGAGGCAGGCTTGAACTTTAGGAAAGTTTGACTAAAGAGCCAAATTATGCAAATAAACTTTGTCTGTACACTGAACCAAACCAAAACCATGTATTGAGTATCCTGAGACTTAGGAAAACTGACATCGAAATGTTGTGACTGAGGCCCACGTTTATTTCTTTTTCAAGCATAATGAAAAATATAGCATATCATATTATAGTTCTTTCAAATATAATACAGTACTTTTTTTCCTTTTATCACATTTCAGCCATATGTCATTTGAAATGTTCTCTTTCCTTAATCAGGCGCTCTAACTTTTCATCCGAATGCCAGTTAAGACATCCTTGGAAAACAGTTTTGAAAAGTTACCAGCTTAGACACCAAATTTACTCATTTTCTCATGATCATGATGATAATGACAACCATAAAAAAGTCATATTTTATTACACCTTCAAGAAAATTGTTTTTTTGAGGTGAATGGGCAGTGCTGGATTAAAAGCAATAAAAATGTCTGCTCCCTTTCAACATTAGCATTTCCACCATTACTCCAGTTCATGGAGCTGCAAGAGCAGCAGTGCACCATTGCTAGATGTTCTAATACAGACGCAACTCATTTTTAAATTGTTTTGAAACAAAGAAGTTATTCTTCTGTTTTGCTAACTGAAAGTTTTGGTTTGAATGTATTTCACTTTGGGTTTCAAGTACCCAAGGAAACAAGGATATTTACTGTACAGCTAACACAAACATTTTGAAGAACGAGTAGTGATATAGGTGTCATTTTTGGAAAAAATATTTTATTTATATGGAACAATATAAACTAGGCCCTGTTCATTCAACAAATCATAGGTTTTTTTAGGGTCATAAAGCACCACACCGATTATCTACTCTGCCTTCCTGCATCACACAAGCTAAAAAAAAACAAACAAAAAACCCTATTAATTCACCCAAACAACTGTCCAGGCAGTAATTGTAAAATTACATTTAGCACAAAATGCTCTACTGGTGCCAGTTTAATGTCTTCTATTTCAGATATAAAGTAATTTACAAGTTCATTTTGGATTACTGCCCTTTTAAGATATCTTAACTGAAGTGAAGATCACTAGTCTCTTTAAAAAGTGTTGGCCATAAGCATAAGATCCAGGACGACCTTGACAGGCTGGTCCTATGGGCTAAACACAATCAGATGAAGTTCAACAGGGACAAGTGCCAGGTCCTTCATCTAGGTAGAAAGAACCCTCACCATATATATACATTGGGTGGTGATCCATTGGCTGGCACTCCATCCAAAAGTGACCTGGGGGTGACAGTTGACCAGAAGATGACTATGAGCCACCAGTGTGATGAAGTTGCCAACAGAGCAAATACAACTCTGGTGTGCTCAGGAGATGTGTTGCCAAAAGATCCAGAGAGGTGCTCCTTCTCCCTCTGTTTGACGTTGATGAGGCCACGGCTGAAATACTGTGTCCAGTTCTGGGTACCGCACTTCAAGGAAGTTGACAAGCTCGAAAGGGTGCAAAGAAGGGTCACCTGCATGATCAAGGGCCTGGGGGATAGGCCTTATAAGGAGAGACTCCGGACCTGGGTTCAGTCTGAATAAAAGAAGGCTGAGGGGTGACTTGATAGCCACCTATAAATATGCCAAGGGAGAACACCAGGTTCTGGGAGAGCAACTTTTCAGAAAAGCACCCCCTGGGAGGACGAGGACCAATGGGCACAAGCTAATCAGGAAAAAGTTTAGGCTAGACATACGGAAAAACTTTTCTGTGTGGGTAACCAAAATCTGGAACACACTTCCAGCAGAGGTGGTGCAGTCCCCATCGTTTGCAGTGTTCAAGAGGAATCTGGACAAGCACCTCGTTGAGCTCATTACCTCCTGCCCATGGCAGGGGACCAGACTTGATGATCGTATATGTCCCTTCCAGTCCTCCTCTATATGATTCTGTGATTCTGTCTGAAACCTACAAATACAGGCAGTCCTTGACTTACAACATTTCAAGTTGCAACGTTTCGCACTTGAAACATTTATAAATTGACACTCTGTTTCAACTTTCTGATGTCAGTTTAAACATTACGATGCTTGATCTGATGCCAAGCCACACCAGCAAACAAGTTCGCTGCATCACCCATCTCCCTGGAGAACAGCTGTCCAAACTTCCTTGGACACTTTCTTTAAGAAAGGGGAGAAGATTCCAGAAAAACCTGCAGCAAAGACTCCTGAGAAGACTCCAGCCAAGAACCCTTCAAAAAGTCCAACAAAGAGCCCTTAAAAAAGGCTAGCAACATCTCAAAGAAGTCCTTCCAAATCAATATGATTGCTATTTACAATATAAATACATTAATGTAGCTATATTACTGATCTATAATTGATTGAGTACAAAATTCTGGGTTATTTTTGATGAAAATAGGGTATTGGGCCTTGGTTCAGGAACCAATATCCCAATTATAACATTGTTTCCTGTGGGAAAATTGGTTCCAAGTTAAACGTTTCAACTTAAGAGACAGTTTTCAGGAACCAATTGGTGTCATAAGTCTGAGGACTGCCTGTAAATGTAAACAGGGAGCTCAAAGTAATTTCATTCAAAGGGCAATAGCATATGGACGTTCCTGGAGAAATAATATAAAATAGGCCTGTTCAACTTCTAAGTGGCCTGATGCTATACACCCCTTGGGCCACAGTAGCAGAGGCCACACCAACAGGGCCCATGTGCCCCAGGGGTCATAAGTCCTGCCTCGCTCTACCTCATACTCATCCTGTCCCACCCCCGTGCCCTCCCCCTGGCTGCTACACCCCACACCCAGGTGCCTCCCAGCTGCACTGTGCTCTCAGGGACCCCTACTACTGCTGCCTGTGCCCCACTGTGGACTTCCCAATACTGAAGGCTGTGTTGCAGTGAACTAGTCCACCCCGGGGCAAGGGGATGAGTAGAAAAAGGCAATAATAATCTGTATGGTACAATCACCAGTTTACTTCCAAATCCATCCAGTCTTGAAACAGTCTTGTCACTGTTACTGGGTCATTACAGCATATTTTGAAGATCAGACTAGCTGTCTGAGTCCTTCAGTAGGATCTGGGCCTTGAATCCTAGGATCTGTGAATCCCACCGTCACTTATAAGCCCTTCCTCACAGCTCCATTTATTCTGTAGGCACTGTAAGTATCTAGTAGGGTTGTGTGAAGCTTTGGTAGCCAATTCGATTCGGAGGAGATCCACCAGCCAAATCTCTGAATCCAATTTGAATCAAGAGACCAATTAAAAGGTCTGAATCAAATTAGAAGCCTCCTAATTGATTCAGAAAAGATTCAACACCACTTCGGAGATTTGGCCATAGACTAAACAGGCAGTGGTCCTCATCACACTGGGCACAGTTGCCTCCAGCTGGTAAGTCTGTTGTGGTGGGCAGAGGATGGAGGGAAGGGGCATGGGAGAGGGAGGGACGGGCTGGGACAAGCTGCCCAACCGGGGTGGAGGGCCATGGGACGCGGATACGGCAGTGCTGGTAGCAGGGGCTATGCCCTGCTGCCGCTTGCCCAGCTTGCAGGGGAGGGGGAACACGAGGCAAGCGTGGCTTGCTCTGGGCAGAAGGCA
>NW_005842987.1:304505-324462 GCF_000455745.1 Alligator sinensis | reverse complement strand
CTGCCCCAGCTGCTGCCACTTGCCCAGCCTGGGCGGTGCGGGTGGAATGCAGGTGCTGCCACTGCTTGCCCAGCTGGGGCGGGGGGAGGCAGGATGCAGGCACTGCCACCGCTTACCCAGCTGTGGCAGAGGGAAGAAGGATGCAGACACAGCAATGCTGGGAGCAGGGGCTGTGCCCTGCTGCCGCTTGCCCCCTTTCACCCAGAGTGAGCCATGCTTACATCGCACCCCCACCGGCTGGGCAAGCGGCAGCAGAGCATATCCCCCGCTCCCAGCTCTGCCGTGCCCACATCCCACACACCCCCCACCACCTCTCTCTCCGAGTCCCCTGCCCCCCACCCCAGGTGGGCAGCTTGTCCCAGCCCCAATCCCTCCCCCACGCCCTTTCCCTCTCCCCTCTGCCCACCACAACAGACTTACCAGCTGGGGCAGCTGTGTCCAGCATGGTGAGGACTGCTGCCTGTTTAGTCTATGGCCGAATCTTCAAAGCAGTGCCGAATCTTTGGATCCAGTTCAGCCTAATTGAATCAGGACAGTGATCCAAATCTCCTAATCAAATCACTGTCCCTCTGAACTGGCCAAATCCGAAGCGAATAGTTGCTGCTTCACACAGGCCTAGTATCTACTGGAATCTTGGGAATTATTTGGTACAAGAGAAGAGGATGCTTACCTATTGAATGATTTTTTTTAACCACAAAAGTTTTACTAGGCTTTAAAAAGGAGAGAAGTCCTTAGGCACCCATCCTAAGTCTGATCCACCTCTTTCAGAAAAGTTCAAGCAGCACAGCAGCTCTCCTGAAAATTGTTTTTTCACATGACATTATTCAAGCTTCTGCCATGTTTCCTTACCACGTGCTTCACAAAAATGCTCTAGCCCCTCCCTCCAGGTCACTACTTAGAAAAAACATTGTTCCATGAGCATGGTCAGCAGCTGAGATGCATAAGTTCAGTGGTTTCACATTACTGTCTTGAGGGCTTCTCAGTGACAGTCCTTTAGTAAGTAGTTGAATCCGTTTCTTGGAGAGGATCTGGAATGCAACTCAACAGCTTTGTGAAAATCTAGACGTGTTCAATATATAATATAAAATAGAGTATGTCATTTGCTACAGATATAGCTCATTCTGTCACACTGACCAACCAACTTCAGTGGTTCAGAAATCCGTAAGAGATAAATCACATATTTTTAGTCCAGTTCTTTTAAGAGTCTCTGTTATAATAAATATCTCCATTAGCCTTAATTACTTCATTATTTATTATTTTTTGTTGGCAGTCTCAGCCAACAGAACTGGATGTGACAATTAAACAATCCACTCATCCTTCCCAGTAGATCCTCCAGAGGAGTAATGACACACATTAGAGAGAGTGGGCAGTGTGAGGAAGCTTACACGGCTGCTGCCTAATCTATACCTGAATAGCAGGTCACTGTTCCTTAATTAAGATGGAGTGTTGTACCTAAAGTGGGAATTCAGTCACTTAGTTCCACCTAAAGAGTGCGGCATGCCCTCCTCAAAATTACAGAACTCTTTGTGGACAGAACTGAGATTTTACAAGTGAATTAATTCATTAAGGATCTTACATTCATTTTTAAATGGGTCCTTTAAAAAACTATAGCACCTTATAATCAGACCATCTTTTTAGCTAACCCTGTTGGGATGTCACAAGGAGAAGAAAACAAAAATGAAAAATGTCTTGTGTGCCTCAGAATCAGCTACTGTTAATTTGGGATCGCAAATACTAAAATGCCTTAATCATAATTCTGTGGTTATTACATACATGGGGACGATCACTATGCCTTTTCATTCATTAGTATTTTGGGTTTTTTAAATGTTATTGTTAACTGAATTTCCTGATTTGCAGTGTTCATTATAGAAATCCTGGCATCTTTTTCTTTTTTAGATATATTATTACAATCTCAAGGATGTAAAAAAACATATATTGACAGGATTGTCAATTCTTTTGTGTTTTACTGCAGGAGAAAAAATCACAGTGCAATGTGCTCATGATTCATGCTAATGATTACTTCCTTGTGTCATGATATTACATCATTTCATGGTGTAGCATTCTCTAACTTTGGAGTCCCCAAAAAATTACTGCCTGTCATCAACAGTAAGAGTCTTACACAGCTGTGTAGATAGAGATGAGTATGTCATAAATTTCAACAAATCAATGGCCACCCTACATTCTATATATCTAAACAAGGTGCAGTACTAGCAACAAAAAAATTTTCTGGTATAAGACCATTGTCTGTAGAAATATATAATAGAGCCATATGAATGTCACTAGACATATCATTTGATCGGAGATTGACGCTTGAGTTTAGGTAAGCATTTGAAAACAGAGCCTGTGAGCCTCTGTAACTGCCTCTCCTACAGCTGCACAACAGGGAAAAGCCCCGGGGGAGAGGGAGCTGGGCACCGCTGATGCTGCCTGTGAGGCAGGTGAGTAATTCTGGGGGGCTGCACACACAGCATGCTGCCTCTGGCCACAGGAAAGTTGAACAACCCTGTCAAGATTACATTTGTGACATTAGGGATGCTTCAAAAGTTTTTTTTTTTTCCTTTTGGTTTTCACCCCTAACAGTTTTACTTGTTTTTCTCTATAAAAAAGCTGTTATGGTAAGTAGTACAATAGCTAGATGCAACCACATTCCCGGTCTCTCTCTTTTTTCAAATAGCATATGACACAACCTTTAGTAAAATATAGCTTTAGTTACATCATACCAATTAAATACTTGTCATCAGATAACAACACAAGACCATATCAAGGACATTTACAA
Source organism: Alligator sinensis (assembly GCF_000455745.1). NCBI lineage: Eukaryota > Metazoa > Chordata > Crocodylia > Alligatoridae > Alligator > Alligator sinensis. Next base: position 321,686 of record NW_005842987.1, on the reverse strand, counting down.
CATTTTTACTATACTATATTGGTCCACTGAAACAAGCAGGCAGTTGCAGGCAACTCTTCCTTTTGCTAGCATCTTCAGTTAAATTTAGTCAGGAATTGAATGCAAGAATGTATTATCTCTATCACAAAGACTAAGCTACCAGCATTTGCTCTTTTCAGTGCAGTTCTTTCAGTTACCAGTAGTGGTTTCTCAGAGTACAGGGAATGCCCTCTGTTGTAGACACATTATTTGATTTCTCAAACTGTTCAGTTTAGAGTCCTCTTGACAAGTGAAAGTTTAAGTCCAATTTCCTGATGAAGATTTTTAACACCTACATAATTCCAAAACAGTCTTTTTTGGACTCTTTTAATATATAGCAAGTTAGCAAAAAGTTCTAATTTGCATGGGTTCAGGCAGTTCATTACATTGATGTTATGCCAGATCCGAGACTACTTAACTGCCACACAGGCTAAAATTTATCATTATTTTTGTACTTATCTGCCATCACGAGATATTTCTTGTGTTTCCAGATCCTTTGCAGCCCTTGGAAAAAAACATCAGAAATTGAATTAATTTTTTTAAAATGCCTCTTTCAAGTTGCTATTTAAACCAGTAAATGTTCTGACATATGCATCTTCATGCGTCTAACTGGCTGGTTTGTGTATGATACACTTATATTCATTATTTCCTTTCATCTTTCTTCTGGTTTAATCCTTCAAGTAATCCCTACCACAAGGCTTTCCTTGAATCAGATGAGCCCTACTCATTTGAGAGGACTTGTAAGCTGACTATGTAATTAATAAAGTTGTGTTTTAACAGATGAACTTGGTTCCTTAGATTCTAAAGGGTTTCTGTCCCCAGAAAACTGAAGTATTGTCCTAACTTCTAAACTGCTTACAGAAGATGGCAGTATATAGTTGCTACCCAGCAACTTTCCTAAAGGATGACTGGTTACTACTTCTTTCTGAAAAGTAGGTGAAATAAACTACCCAGCTACTTACAGTTAGGAAAGTAGGAAGGGGCCAGTTAGCTTTCCATTCAGATGATGCAGCTAAGGTTGAGAAACATCAAGGGGAAGAAATAAACTGCAGGATGAAATGGCCTGGCCAAGTCTTGTTACAATAGTATTAACCCAAATCTATTAATATTTGTATCAGGGCTGTGAATTAATTGCTGTTAATGTGTGATTAGTGCATTAAATGGTTCTTAAGTTAATTTTTTTAATGCTTTAATTGTGCACGTGGTTTTGGAGCCCATGCCTGGCCTTTGTTCCACTGCCGTCACCATTGCCTCTAGGCTGCCCAGCAGAGTAGGGGTGGCAGTGCAGCCCAGGCATGGGCTTCAGGCTGCTCCAGCAGGAAGTCGGGTGTGCACACAGACACACACACGAGCACTCACAGCATGCATACGTCCAAGAACACAGCCCAGCAGCATGTAGAGCAGCACCCAGCAGGTAAGTCTGTGGAGAGGAAGATAGAGCGGGGAGAGAGGAGTGGGAGGGGTAGATCAAAGCCCCCATGGTGAGGGAGGGAGGGAGTGGGGCAGGAGCGGGTTGTGGGACAGAGCTGTGGGCAGCGCATCCGGGGGCACACAGAGAGCACGGCTCCCCACTGCTGCATACACCCCTGGAGGAAGCATGGAGAGCATGTACCCCACAGATTTTGCTCAGGGTGGAGGAGGACTGCCTGCTGTGGGCTGGGGCTCTGCTGCCTTTGCCCTGGGAGTTGCACAATGTCGTGTTATGCCTCCTGCCACTGGCGGGCAGGGGATGCATGGCACGGCTAGTGCACAGCTGGGGCAAAAGCAGCAGGGTGCAGAACCCCAGCCTCCACTGGGCAGCCTGCCTCCACCATGCACACAAATCCAGGGGGGACATGCCCCCCATGCCTCTCTCCTGGAGGTGCACACAATGACAAGAAGCTGCACTGCCCACGTCTCTGGATGATCCACCTGTGGCTCCATCGCATGACCCACCCTGGTCCTGGGACCCCATTCACCCCTGCCCCACTCCCCCACTCCCCCACCGCAGAGGCCTTAATCTGCCCCCCTGCTCCTTCCCTCTCCCCCTGTCCCTTCTCCTCCACATCTGGGAACTGCTCTATATGCCAAGCTGCATTCCTGTAGGGTTACCATATTTTGTTTCAAAAAAGGACACCTGTGGTGGGGAGGGGGTAATATGATTGGTGGGGTAGTGATATGCCTGTGCCCTGCCCCTGCCTCTCACTCCCAAGACACAGCTCTACTGCTGCCCCTCAATACACCATATCCTGCCAGGACATGTGGGGACTGCCCCATCTGAGGCTCCAAACCCCACACAGCACCACGGCCCTCCACACCTTCACAAATTCCCACACACACTCCACACCCACCCCCCCAATCATAAAAAGTACCTGCATAATTTTGCATAACTTTGATTTTTTCTGCATGTAATTTTAAGTATTTAGCTGTACAATTAAAATTGCAATTAATTGTGACTAATTTTAATTGCACAACTAATCAAGATCAGTTTTTTAAATCATTTGACAGCCCTAGTTTGTATACCTCAACTGGTAACCTGAAGAGGTTAAGATTTTGCTATGATGGAAAAATATGGTTTCATAGTAGCTAGGGTCAGGAGGGACCTGAACAGATCATCTAGCCTGACCCCCAAATGGTAATTAGATATATGTGTGAAAGTGAATTTTGAACTATCAAAAGTTTTGTATAAGGAACAGCCTTTCAGATCCTGTTGTGTTAAGGTGTGGCCAGTTGCATTTTACAGCGTTTTGTCTTTCATCAACTCTTAATGACTCAACAACAAATGCAGTTTTTTTAAATAATTATTCATCCAAATCAGTAGTTTTCTTCAGCTATTCAAGAGAAAGAAAATATCATTCCCTAATAAATCAAGGAAAGTAAGGAAACAAATATTCTCAACAATATACCACTACTGTGAAAGACCTCAGGGTCACATGTAGCTGGAGTTTCAATAACAGCACTGTGTATAGCTTCCTTTGCTACTAGTAATTACTCCACTGCCAGGTGTCCTAGACCCAGGATCCAGTTCTCCATTGTTTTACTCCCATGGCACCCAAACATAACTTTTCTAAAAATCAATGGGGTTGAAGCAGTGCAAAACTGGAATTATACAGTGGAGATTCAGACCTGATGTTCATCATCAGGTTAAATATGGCAAGCCGTGCCTGATTTTTCAAGTTCCCTGTAGTTTTGCTGAAATATATAGGCAGCAAAGTCATCTAAAACTGGAGGCATTTGTACTGAAAGTTCCAAATCTGTCATACAGCAGCTCATGTAAAGCATCCATAAATGGATGAAATTGGGAACATTTATAATGTTGCAGTACTGAGGCCCATGATACAAAATGCCTGTCATTTGACACCGAAAACTTTGGGCCAGCATCACTTCCCACTTGTATTACTTTTGCTGAATTTATCAAATCCATGCTCATTTTAACATCAGTTTCAATGAGCTTTGTTTCACCATTTCTATTTGGCTGTTGGCCACAAGCAAACCAATTGTTACACTGTTGTCCTGGTCTGACAATGACTTGCTCAACCCTTATTTTAAAAATGTAGATGTTTAATTATCTTTCCTGTGGGAAAAAAAAATGTGTTATATTCCCCCACGTTTTGTCCTCCAGTGTATCAGAAATGTATGCATAATGTTAGTAGGAAATACCATGTGGTTTCACACTTTGAGTTGCAGCAAACAAAACTAGTAGTTTACTTTATATGTCATCAGAAGCAAACAACTATGCATTCTAGGCAAGGTATTGTTAGATGCAACTGTTTTGGCATGAGCATCCCAACAATTATAAATAGGGACCTACTGAATTCATGGTAGAAGTGGGGTGTGCTGTGATTTCTTTAATTTTGCAGGTTCCCCTGCTCCCCACCGGCCTGCTGGTTGGTGGAGAGGCCCTGATTGTAGCTCGCTTCTGATCAGTGATGGGGGTGAAAACTGCAGTTTTAAATATGGTGCCGTTTTTGCTTCCTGTCCCTTGTTGGCTGAGGGGCCCCAGGTGGCCCTGCTGTTTGCTGGCAGGGAGGCAAAAACGGCTCCATGTTTAAAACTGCAGTTTTAGCTTCCCTGCTGATCAGGAAGCAGCGGCAGGGTCCTTTGTTAATCAGTAGCAGGGGGGGGACAAGAAACAAAGTTTGCACAGGAGAACATGCAGTATTAAAAGAGCCACCGCGCACTCTATTTCCTCCATGAATTCAGTAGGTCCCTAATTATGAACATCACAAAATACACCAATCACCATTACTAGATAGCGATATCCACAGAGAAACAGCTATCATATGAAAGTATTACTAATGAACACCAGCTCCATCAAAAATCAAACCACAAACCTTGCTGAGATACGTTTCATAATTCAGACAATATCCTGCTTTATCTTCTTGCATTTAATTAACTGATTTACATCAAGTGGAGAGTTCTCTCTTGGTGATGCTTTTGGGAAGACACGTTAAGCAAGGTTAACTTACTCATTTTTTTTTCCAATGCATAGAGTTTCACCTGCAGTCACAATTAACATAAAATATGTAAATTGTTATTACAATTCACAAATAGCATTTTATTTTTTGACCAACAGACTTAATCAGTAGCCTGTTCTGTACCTCTTCATTAATAGTTTCAACACAGTCATAAATAACCGTTCTCGCACACATTGCCATCATTACAACCTGAGTTAATTTCTACAACAGAAACTTCAAGCTGGACTGTAAAGTATTCTGCAAAATTCACATTTCTTCTGATCTCAATTTCATTACAAATGATTTTCCTAGCTAATCGAGAATACCAGATTCTCAGTGTGTATCCACTAGGAAATTCCTTCGTATTATTTATTTGGTGTTTAGCACGTAGAAGTCCCAGTCATGCTTCTCAGTTCTGTGTTTCTTTTCTAATATTCTGTTTTGCTGTGAGCTGAGAATATATTCAAAGCTACAGAAAATCTTTAAGCTAATTTTCATGCACATAATCAATGTTTGCCTCTTGTTGCCAAAAAGCTCCAAAATATTTACAGAGAGCACCTTTTTCCATACCAGAATCAGCTACTCTCGAATATGGCTTGGGTCTTTTGCTGCCTCCAGTTTTCACAAAAGGCCATAGGGGACATATTTTAGATCAGCCTGAAAAATCAGGAACAAATGAGCCCAGTCATTTAATTCTAATGTTGTTTTCTAAAATGGCATATAAATTCTTCAGATTGTCAGAAAGTTCTTGACATTTATCAAGAATCTCATTTCTACAGTTGCCATTAATATTTGCTGCAAGAGAAAACACATCAGTCCCTTTGAAAATTCTCAAGCCTCATTCATTCCTCCTTCCTCTCATGTCCAGGAATAGTGCGTCACATTTCGCATTCTAGATCCCCAAACCATTCTCCTCTCTACTAGGAATATTTTTATGTTTTTGCTTCCAATCATATATTTATTAAAATTTGAACTTTTCAAACAAATTTATCTTTGGTCATTCTCATCTATGCCTTAACAATTTACAAGAGACAAGGATTTTTTAGGTTGATTTTTTTATTTTTTTATTTGACCAATTGTATAATTGGGGTAGAGTTAGAAAGGCTTTTGAATGTTAGATCTTTCTCAAATCCGTGAAGTAAAAGCCAGCTTAGTAAAAATGTTGGAAACGGGGTTGAGGGGTGGAATTCCAGGGAACAACAGACAAACAGTTAGCAGAAGAATAGAAGCTAATACTGGAAAGCCAAGGCCTATCAAAAAGGAGGAGGGTTATCAATTTACTTCATCATCAGCTCATTTCTACGTTCTTGTTAATATTGTAAATAATCCTGCTCTGTTTTTCTTAAAGGAATTTAAACTTAACTTGAAGATGAATGAAACCCCTGTCATTATGCCAAGGAAGAGAGAAGCATCATGATTTCTCAGTATACTTTTCCTTTTTTAGGTTTATCTTAGAAACTGTTTTTCAGATCAGTGTAAGGATCTTATACAGAGGAGAGGGAAGGGGAGATAGTATAAAACTGTTGAATGAAGCATATATTTCATGTAGACATTTTTTCAGGATTTTCAGTGTCAGAACATGCATCATTCTCTCTTTCTGAAGTAAAGCCTGAAGTGGTCTATTGTTTTCCCAAAGGGTTAACTTCTTTGGAAATTTTAACTCAGTATACCCTGTATTGAACTGTGGGATAAACTTATTTACTTCAGCTTTTGCCTAGCTTTTCATTATACCACTTGTATATTTAAGGGCCATATTCTCATCTACATTATAGACCATTGCAACACTGGCAATATAATGGGATGTTGAAGTGGTCCTACAATCATTTACATAGTAATTTATACCCACTCTAAGGCCCTTTTGTGTATCCAAAAAGCAGTAAAGGGGTCTTACTGTAGGTGTGAATAAGACCGTATATGTTAATATACCCCACACCTATCTAGTCTGCCAGAATCAAGCTATTTCACCTATAGGTTCAGCAGCAGCATAGCATGAAAAGAAATGTACTGCTTTTACCCCCATTGGAGCAATTTTGCAACTTTGTTCTTATCTGACTTAATGTGCATGGAGTTTTGCTCTCTTCTTCTCTTACCATGTTTTTAATCTATTCAAGTAAGGTCTTTTGTATTCGTGGGGTGGAGTTCCTTTGAGCTACATTTTTTACAATTATAAAGCTTCTCAGATAGGTTTCAAGGGATTCCCACTATGTTAAAGGGGATTCAACACAGCCTTTATTTTCTTTTGTTTCAGATTGTAAAATCTGGATAGTTAAGAAATGGAATACCTCCTCCAAGGAATTAGTTATCTGTCTAGCTATAAATAGAATGCTGCCATTGCATGGCTAGAGATATATTCAGAGGTTATAGTTGTGTGAGCTTTTCAGAAGTCAAACATAACTCAGTCTAACAGGGTTGCTCTTTCTGCACAGAAGAGCAGTGCATAAAAAATACCTCTCTTTAAAAAACATGTCCCTCCAAAGGGTAGCCAAATATAATTATTTCATGTGACGGTGTATAATTGGGTTGACTTGGAATTCCCCTTCTTGTAACACTTTTAATCTGGCCATTACGTTTGACAGGGTAAGGTTAAATCTCCTCCTATCACCAGTTAGGGACTTCTGTTAGGTCTAAGAATAACTCACTCAAAGAGGATGGAAAGTCTCCATTTGGGGCATGCACATTAATTACCATATCCGTCTGTGAATTTATCTGTGCTGGCAGGAGGACATACCTTGCTGCCTTATCAGTATTTCTTGCATATAGATGAAAATTGAGTTTCTTGATGATTGAAATTGTCATTCACCTTGAATAAGTACATCCTGGTGAAATAAAAACATTCAGAATATCCCCTGCCACCACACGGTTGGATCCTTTTTTCCATAAGACTCCCTTCTCTCTCTCCTTCTAAAAGAACTAAAATAATACATGTTTCTATTTTAGTAACTAATTTAGTTCTTATCAGATTCTGTGTGTGTGTGTGTGTGTGTGTGTGTACACACATACATACATATACACGCACACTTTTAATCTTGTCGTTACTCATACAGATTCCATTTGAGGTATTAGAGGTAGCTGCTTTATGTTCCAGTGACACTTGTCTTATTTTTCCAAATTTCTTTTCTGTTTTCTTTTTCTCCCTAGAAGTTATTTTAAACATTCTTTTCCATAAATAGCTGTTTTTCATATTTAAATAAATCAGACTTACAAACAATAGATCCCTATTCTGTAAACTTACACACAGCTATAGGCCAATCCTTCCAGAAACAGAGCAACAGTGTTTTTCGGCACCTCATAGTATCAAGCACCTTGCAGGCTTTATTACAAATAAGATTAGTCCTGTTGAAGTTAGAATTATTTGCTGAAATTATTTCTACTGTTTACTTTATCACTGGATTTATCATCATCATCATCTCCACAGCAAGATTGGAGAAGAAACCTTGGATTTGTGCTGTCAAAACTGGTTTGCAAAGCTAGAGGCCCTGCTATTCATATTCACTTAATTTATCATTTTAAATATTTCCTTTACAGACTCAGCATGTCTTCAGTTATATTTTGTCTCTAAAACAATTGACCTTTCAAGTTTTATGACTGACAGAGGCTGCTATTTCAAATGAACTCCCTTGGAAAGTCCCACTCTTCTCAGCATCAAGAAGGTATGCGAGACAAATTTAAGTAAAACTGTGAGTATGGACTGGCATATATTTGAAGCCACTTCAGAAAGAGAATGTTTCAAAAGAGCAACAGCTGTTACATTCAAATTGTTACACGTGGACAAGCTGGGATCACAAACCTAGCAAAACTACCAGTAGCAGTTTTGCTACATTTCTATAGCTCTCAGCTTGTCCACACATAAGTTAGAATGTAATAGCTGGTGCCCTTTTGAAATGTTCCCAATGCATGTGTCCAAACTTTATGTTAGTCCTGTCTAAAGTCTGTAAAGCAGACCCTACTGTCACCCTTGAAAAGCAGAAGGCAAAACTGAACACAGAACTCAAATGAGTAATACAATGGGGACAATAGATTTGACTCGGTTGACTGTTGCCCAAAACCCCTATATCAGGGGTTGGCAACATTTTTGGACAGAGTGCCAAAATCATCCCAACCTCTACCCACGCCTCAATTTGGCATGTCAGAGATGGGGGAGGCTGACCCACATTGCTGGCAGTGGCTGCACACATGCCTCCGGGTGGACGGTGCAGGAGGAGCCAGGGTTATGCTGCCTCAGCCCTGTCCTCACCATGCACTGCAGCCGTGTGTGCTCCTGCCGCCACCACAGAGCTGGTTCTGGGGCTCCAGAGCCCAGCACAGCTGTTTGCAGCTTCCCAGCTGCCTTCCACAGCCACCCTGGACTCTGGGCAGCTTTAGCAGGTGTCTGGAAGGCTGCAAACAGCTGTGCCAGGCTCCACAGCCCTAGCACTGGCTCCGTGGCTGCTGTGCACATGCTTGTAGGAATACAGCAGGGAAGCAGCCAGAGTTGAGCTGCCCTAGCCCCTTCCCCACCATGTCCTGTGAGCGGTCTGTGTACCCACCACTGCCACAAAGATGGTGCTGGGGCTCTGAAGCCCAGTGCAACTGTGTGCATACTTCTGGCTGCCTTCCATAGCCAGCCAGGGCTCTGGGCAGCTGTAGCAGGTACCTGGAAGGATGTAAACAGCTGTGCTGGGCTCTGCAGCCCTGGTACCAGCTCTTTGATGGCAGCAGCTTCACACATGCCTCTGGGCTGGTGTTGGGAGAGGACCCAGCGTTGCGCAGCCCCAGGCCCCTTCCCAGCCATGCGCAGCCCCAGGCCCCTTCCCAGCCATGTACCCAGAGGTGTATGCTGCTGCAACTACGAAACTGGTGCCAGGGCTGTGGAGCCTCATGACTGCAGCCAGCCTGGGCTCTGGGCAGCAGAGCATGTTGAGTTGGCTTTAACATGCCAAGGAAAATGACCTTGTGTGCTGGGGGGAGGCTGGGTTTGACCCCTGCCCTATATGGTCATCGCACTAATGCAAAGTATTGCAATGCGAGCAAAAAGCACTAGATTACTATAAAATATTACTCTTCTGATCTGGCAGAATGTTATACCCACTTTGTGCTTGCATCATTGTTGCATAAGAAACAGGTCAATGGAACCAAATCCAGATACCAATATGCAGGCTGAGTGGCTGTGTTCCAAACTCTTTGCAGCAAGGAATGCAAAAGGAGTCATAGAACACCGGAAGCTTAAGACTTGGCTCCACTGTCTTAGAGCACTGGTTCTTGATCACTTAAGAGTCGAGGCACCATTTCATCTTTTTTTTTTTTAAGTTGGCAGACACCACCCTGGTTGAAAACTACTGTTTTACTACCTCAGCTTACCAGATAATTCCTTATTCAACAGTAGCAGCAGTGCATTTGTTGGGTCTTGTCCACACACGTTAAAAAAAAAACAACCCAACAAAACCCCAGACAAGTTTGATTACAGTAGAAATGTTCTATTAGCTGCAATAGGATTACTCCTAATTTACACTAGTTAACTCAGACAGGAATGAAGCCTAGACTGCAAAATAAAATAAAGTACTGTTCTACATTTTCTTTTTATGGATATAATTGTTGTGCATGGAGTAAAGGTAAAATACTGAATAAAATTAATTCAAATTGATCTGATTTGTCCTAGATTATGTAACACATTTTTCATCTTTTGGATTTATAGAAAGTAAGAGGTTGTGAACTTTCTGAAAAGGTCTGCTGTATCTGAGTGGGAACAAGACTTGCCATAATCACTGATTTTTTTGTTATTGTTTTGTGTTTTTTATTGTTTTGCTTTTTAAGTTAAGTGTGTACAAATACCATGTGTTCTGACAGTCCTCACATGCCTCCATTTATGGGAAACACCATGTGGTACCGAATCAGGAAGGGCTGCAGTTAAACTGGGAGCTCCTACCACATTGCTTCCTGATTTGGCGCTGGAAGAGTCACGCAGTGCAGTTCCACCTGGCCACAGCAGTGGTGCCTATGCCACAGTAGCCCTAAAGTGGCTTGCGATATCCCTAGTTAGTAGGGCTATGTGAAATTTCACTAGCCATTTCATTCCGACACTGTTTCGACCATTTTCAAGGTCAAAACAGCAAAATTGGAATTAAACAAAGGCCGTCAAGATAGCCTTGAAACAAAATGAGGCTGGTTGAAACGTTTCGAAAGTCGAAACATTTTGACCATAGGCTGGGGATGAGAAGTCAGTCCAGCTGGGCTGACTTCCCATCCCCAGCGCAAGATCCAGCAAGAAGCAGTGAAGCAGCCCAGCTGGGCTGCCTCCTGCCTTCAGCACGATGTAGCATGGGGGATGGCTGCCTCCCACCCCTGGCAAAATGTAGCGATCTAGCAAATGTAGCGATCTAGCGCTGGGGATGGGGAGTCAGCCCAGTTGGCCTGACTCCCCATCTCCAGCAAAACCTGAAACAGCATCAAAACAGCCTGTTTCAACAGAAGGGAACAAAACAGCTGTTTCAACTTGAAATGAAATACAAGACAAAACGCTGTTCCGTTGAACCATCAAAACTCAAGGCAAAATGTAACGGTGCTGTTATGCACAGCAGCTCTACTAGTTAGCATCATTGGTCTAGAGGGAATATTCCTTTGTTCCCACAGCATCCCCACACTGTAGCAAACAGTCCCATCTGTAGTAGAGAGGCTGGTCAACATGAGTTGTCCCAGATCTGCATCTCCATTCTTCCCTAAATTCAAATCTAACCTGTTTCTATATTCCCCTGCATAGTGACAGAAGGAGCCACTAAAGAGCTGCACTCTGAGGGCAAGATTACACATTGCAATTAGATCATGTTAAGAACACTTAAAACTTGAGTGATGATCACACACCAAGGCTCATTAACAAGTGCTAATTGCCATTTTTAGGCATTTTGAAGTCAAGCCACTTTGTGTGAGGATTATCTATGAACTGTGCTATCTAGATTGAGTTAATTTAACTTCTGGGTGTTCTCCTAAGAAAAAAACCACCAATTTGAAAGACCTCCAGGGTCCCAGGAGTCTGACTAACTATCATCCAGGACTCTATGGCCCTGACAGCTGGGAAGAGTCAGACAACAGGTAGGGGATGGGGTGGGTAAGGGTAAAGGGAGTAGGGAAGGGAGAAAAAAAGGGATGAAGTGGGTAAGGGCTTCTGGGGGAAGAAATGAACGGGGCAGGATTGGAGTGGGGAAGAAGAAGGTAGAGGGAAATGACTGGGAAATGGAAGCTGCTGAGATGCTACTTTCTCTGGCCCCCAATATTTCCTCCCTGACTTTAAATTTGCCCCTTCCACCCCCAGATAGCTCCTATGCCATCCAATTGCCTCCTCCATCCCTGTCCTGCTGCCCTGATCAGCCCAAGATTGGTGGAGGTGCTGGTGGGATGTTTCCCTCTCCCTGCATGCTCCTGAGGTTCCTGCAGAGCACAGTGCCCCTGTATTCCCAGATTCAGCCCCTACCAGGCTCTGCAACTAACTGAAGGGGAGAGGGCAAGGAGCTACCAGGCAGCTCTGGGGCCTGGTGGGGTCCGGACATAGGTGTGTGGCGATGGCCCAGGCTACAGGGAGCCCAGAAGCAGGCAGGGAGGGGAAACCCCCTTGGCTGTTGCCACTAAGAGTGCTCTTGGGCTGACTGGGGTAACAGAGCAGTGATCCGTGGGTGAAAGGGCCAGTGAGAGGGTGGGTGGATGAACCAGGGGCAGCAGGGGATTTGGGGATATGGAGGGAGCAATCCAAGTAGTATGGAGGGCACTTGCTAACTCTAACATGTAATCTCACCCTGCAGTGCCAAACCCTCTTGATCTTAAATCCTCTTCTGTGCTTCATTATCTACAATTCAGCATTAAAAAACTGGAATGCATCTGGGAACAGTGTCCCTTAAAAAAAAATTCTTTAAAATCAGGATATATGAAGCCTCATGCAATTTCCTTTCAGCCCACTGAAATAACATAGACATTTCTTTCCAGTCTAGAGAGCTTTTCAAAGTCTGGTGGACTTTCTTCTTTTAAGTTGGTATGGAGTGACAATTACAGCAGAGTTTGGAAACACCATCACAATTAAAAGAAAAATAAGAACTTCCGCTACATATACGACTATTGCTCAGAAGAAATCCTTATGGCTCTCTTTTCCTGTCAAGTAGGGCAGTATGTCTGTACAATTTTACCCAACAGAAAATGCCTCTCTAGATCAGCAGCACCAGAAAGTGGCAAAACAATCAAAGTGTGTTAGAATGACTAGCCAACACCTGACCTCAGACACTGCACCAAGGAGAAAAGACTGTACGTGCAACATAAACAATAGGAGCATAGTCAGGGAATAGATGGCTTGTTAGGAAGGCAGCTAGTCCTCTTCTAAAGAAAGTACCCATTAGTGTTTCAGTACAGTGGAGGAAATAGGAGGAAAACAGCACTTAAAACATAGCTAGAGTTTCATCATTTTCACAAAAATTTGCAGTGCGCATGAACTCATTAATTAATGAGTTTGCCTAGCTTTTCATCAAAAGTACATTGAAACTTAATTTCAGAATATATATTGTAGCTGATTCCAGTGTTGGGGAGAAAAATCAGAGCAATCAGTCATTTAAAAGTAACAGAGAAATCCATTCATCATTTGATAGGATGGGATCCTGCCTGTAGCTTCTGTGCACATTATAGCTATGAGAGTAAAGTACTTCCTTTACTTAATAAGCCACAGTTATTAGATTTTAACAAGCAATTGATAACAAATTATTATTGAGCAAATGTCACCGCTGTTTCTTTTTGAATAGTTACATTCCTTTTCAATAATTTTATTTAAAAAGTTTAAGTCAGGCAAAATCTAAGTTCCATGTTTTGGCAGACAGGAGATAGTTTTTGGTAGTAGTAGCTGTTTAAAATTCACTGTTACTAGAAACATTCCCACCAACAACCTCAGTCACCAGAATATCTGTGAGAAGCAAGTGTAAAAGCAACAGGAAAACAACCTAAATAAACTCATTGGATTTGACCAAATATTTACTGAAATAGTTTTGAGACATCTACTAAAGGACAGATTCTCACACCCTTAGGACACTGTTACATGTTCATTTTAGGTGGATTCTGGAGCTCTTAACCCCTGGATTGACCACACATTAGCATGTGCAACTAGTTTGGAGCACCCTGTAGGCAGCTTAAAGTTACATCACACTAGGGCACGTTTACCTCTGAACCATGTTACCCAGCACATTACACTAATGGGTAGCTACTCGAGGCTACAAATTACTATAAACCAATCCTCGCACCCCCGCTGGCCTGGATCAGGCTCCCCTGCCCCCATCTCCCACAAGGCTGAATCAACCCACTGGCCCCCACCCCCGCATCTCCCTGGACTGGGTCTGCCTTCCCCCCCATCCCCTCCCTCCAGATCCTCCCCTTCCCTCCTCAACTTACTTTTGGGTGCTAGAGCTCTCCTGGGGGAATCAGGCAGACAAGGGGAGCCTGCCTACCCAGCCACTGCAGCTGCAGCCCTCTGGGCTGGGTGGGTATGGGGGGAGTCACAGGAGTAAGGGGAAAGCCTGAAATGTAAGGGGAGGAGGGGGGTGGCATTCTTATCTTTCAGTCCTCCCTGCTGTTTTGTACACGTGACTGCTTCAAACTCAAGCTAGCATTAACATCGATCAACATTTGAGCAGATCAAAGTGCAACATGTAACCAGGCCCTTACACTGGATAATATTGTATTTCAGATGATAGCTTGGGGATGAGTTGTACCTGTGATCCTGCAAATCTCTTCCATGTGCACTTTTTCCCCCCAAGGTCTCTTACCTGCCCTTCTCCCACAGCTGAACTTCATGAATTCACATTTGAATAGCTAAAGGCCCCTATTCCTTCTGTGCATACTTTCACGTGAACAGAATGAGCAGACCACCACAAGAGTAGCCCCAAGGGAACTGTATTTTGCTCTCTTTGCTCTACAACTCAGACTAAAACAGCTCCTTCCAAATATTTGTAGAGTCCATTCATACAAATGAGCACAATAGAAAGGATTACAGGCAACCCCTGCTTAACGTGGTTTCACTTAGCACTATTTCGCTATAGTGCTCATTTAAAATTAATACCTAATTTCACTTAGCGCTAAGCCAGTTTCGCTATAGCGCTCAGTGAAGCGGTAGCGACGGCAAGAAATGGTGAGTGGTAGCAAGTGGGTGGGCTCCAGCAGGGGCCAGGGCAGGGCAGCAGGAGCAGGGAGGAGTGGGGAGAAGCGGTGGCAGCAAGAAGCAGCAAGCGGGGGACAGGCATGAGTGCAGGGCCCCTGCCAGAGTGCCAGAGCCAGCAGGAGCGCAGGCCATGGGCTGGCACATGGAGTGGCCAACAGGCAGGCAGAGGGGTGAGGAGAGGTGGTGGTGATGGTGAGAAGCTACGGTAAGCAGCAGCAGTCACCAATTATTTCTATTTATATTAATGTCTGGGGAAAACAAGTTTTGCTTAACGCGGTTCCGCTTAATGCTCAATTTTCCCAGAACCAATTAAGAGCGTTAAGCGGGGGTTGCCTGTAATAGAAAAGTCATACCCACCTGGGTCTTGCCTTAAAGCACATGGGAGCCCAGCTTGCTTAGCCATCCTGCAAAGCCTCTGTTTCAGGCCCACATCACTGGTGTTCTTTGCCTCTCTCAGTAACCCATCACTGATATCCAGATACTGGCCACTTACTTCACCCACCTCCTCCTTCCTCTCCAGGCTGCACTTTTTAATAGTTTAATACCCCATTGCTCTTATGGCCCTAGGTTAGAAAACAAAGCTATCAATATGCAGTGCCATAACCAAGTTGGCATTTCCCAATTAATAATGCTACCATTGCTCTCTTAAGGACCTTTGATATTTTCCTTGGAAATATGTTATCTCATTGTTTAGTTTCCTGCTTGCATGTCCCTTTGCTTTAACTACATGAAATTAGACATGATAAGTCAGGCAAGCAAACTGAGGAAACTTTAGCGTTTATAAAAAAAAAATACAGATAATATCTCCCTTGCTGTCTGTATTCCAAAAAATTCTTCCACTGAAGTCAGTGGAAGCTACTTGGAGTTGAGGTGCTACTTAACATGACTAGTAACATTAAAATATAAGCCCCTTCTAGCAGACTGTTTACTTTAACTAGTGTAATAGCTTAAATATTTTGTAACTGAATGATATTTGATGCCATCATAGATGCCAAAAGGAATTACTTAACTAAAGGCCTTGTTCTAGTGCCACCTCAAAAACAGCTTCTTTTCCACTGTATTCAGGAAGATTGAGAGGAGGCTTGGCTGTAGCACTGGGCAAAATGGTTCTCAATCTGTTCATGAAAAAAAAAAAAAATAGCTCACAGATAATGCCAGTTTATTATAGTTCATTTCTTAATCTCCTTCATTCTGCATCATTAAATTTATCCTGTTCACCCTCAGGATGAACCTTTTTTTCTCCCTTCTATGCCTAACAGGCCAGTTGGAGACCTCATTTAATCCTAAAGAGCAAGAATGTTAATTGGGTTGAGAATGGTAATGATGCATTTAATTCCCTCATATATGAAGTGCTCTTTCACCTTTCAGAACATATCTCTGTACCTGCATCAAAGAACTGAGGCTTGAATTAATATTTTTGGGTCTTCTAATATCATTTCTTTATTGCATCTGCCTGCTGCCGTGATCCATTACCAGTCCCAAATACATATAGGTGAACCAAACTTACTCCCTTCAGTATTTCCTTTCATCCTATTACTGCACAGGAGCAGATGTACAGTAGGATTTATCAAAATATGAAGGATTATCTTTGATATTCAGTTCCCAGATTTAGAGTGAAATCAACTCCATGAAAATCAACAGGATTAATCATCTCCATTCTTGCTGACACCTCAGTCACCCTTAAATTTTAGGACTGTATTTGAGTCTCCAGTAGTTTTAGGTGCCAGTGAAGGCTAGTTCTAATAATACCTTCTATTATATAATAACACTTGCAATTAACAGTAAATACTAATGTATAGGATTGACTAACCTGTTCTACAGCAGTCTTTTAAATCACAGAAATAAATATCCCCATTTTACAGACACATTGATCAAGCAATTTGCCCAAAGGCCTTACATCAAGTCCCTGTCAGAATGAGGATTAAAACAGAAAAAAAAAGCCTTCTGGGCTTATGCTTTGTCTACTGTACCAATAGTTCTTATCAGCCTATTTTTGTAAGTATCGCCAAGCAACCCCCACAAATTATGCCATTACCAATCGTTTCTCACATTTCTTTAGAGTCACATAATCACACACACACACACACACACACCCTCATCAATAAACTAAGTGACTGTGGCATTGATGCCTGCACAGTTGGATGGGTAAAAAATTGGCTGATGGGTTGTGGTGGATGGGTTGGATGGGTTGTACTCAGCCTGGCGAGATGTGAGCAGTGGGGTACCACCCCAGGGCTCAGTCGTCGGGCCCGCACTGTTTAACATCTTCATCAGCAACTTGGATGAGGGGGTGGAAAGCACGCTGTCCAAGTTTGCTGATGACACTAAGATGTGGGGCGAGGTGGACACGCTTGAAGGGAGAGAGAAGCTGCAAATAGATTTACATAAGACTACAACTGCAAACACTACAGAAGTGGGCAGATGAGAATAGGATGGGGTTCAGCGTAGACAAATGCAGGATGCTGCACCTTGGGAGAAGAAATCCACAGCATACATACAGGCTCGGGAGTTCCCCTCTTGAAAGCACAGAGGCAGAAAAGGATCTTGGAGTCATTACTGACTCCAAGATGAACA
>NW_005842987.1:299165-304212 GCF_000455745.1 Alligator sinensis | reverse complement strand
CCGCACTTCAAAAGGGATGTGGCCAGCCTGGAGAGGGTTCAGAGGAGGGCCACCCACTTGGTGAGAGGGCAGCAGGACAGGCCCTACGAGGAGAGACTGAAGGACCTGAACCTGTTCAGCCTCAGCAAGAGGAGGCTGAGAGGAGACCTGGTGGCTGCCTACAAGCTCATCGGGGAGATCAACAGCAAATAGGCAGAGCCCTTTTCTCCCCAGCACTACCTGGGGTGACGAGGAACAATGGTCATAAGCTGATGGAGAATAGGTTTAGGTTAGAGATCAGAAGGCAATATTTTCAGTTAGGGTGGCCAAAATCTGGAACCAACTTCCCAAGGAAGTGATCCTCACCCCAGAATTACCTTGGGCAAATTCAAGAGGAGTTTGGATGATCACCTGTCTGGGGTCTTGTGAACCCAGCATTCATTCCTGCCTCTGGCAGGGGGTCAGGCTAGATGATCTGTTCAGGTCCTTTCTGACCCTAGCTATTATGAAACTATATAAAAATCATATGGTGGGTCTCCCTGAATAACTTTTGGAAATATAGTGTAATTTCATGTCTTCAATAGAAGAACTATAATAATATGGTCTTGCAATTTTAAGACTTTTGATTTTGGCCAGGAAGTGCTAAGAAACTCTCCCTCTGATAATGCCACCTGAAAACAAAAATGTTACACTTTCTAGGCATAGAGCTAGGTCTAACTCCTGCTAGGCTGCCCCTCCCCCACCCCCCATGTCTCCATTCCCTTCCCTCTGCCCCCTCCCCCCCATCTTTAAGATGCATCACTTTAATATTAGTTTATCAGAAAGATTACCCCAACTACAAATCCTCCTGCCTTCTCTGATGTTGGAGATGGTAGAGGGAGGAAAAGCGGGTGAAGAGCTGCCTACTTGAGCCCCAGTACAATCAGGGATTTCCATGCACTGGATAAATTTTCAGCTGCTCCATTTTAGCAGTTCTCCAAGTCCTTTGTACCAAGAGGCCACCATTATTAACATATTAAATATGACTTTAGCATCAAAAGACAGTGATAGTCCTTGTCCTGGTGACAGGCAGTATCATTTGTAGTTTTCAATCATGTGTGGCCCTCCAAGAGTAACAGAGTATAGCACCAGTCTTCAGACTGTCACCTACATTGACCTCAAGAAAGCAACATTTTGTTCCTGAGGTGTAGTTTAGGCTTCTTGCCAGACATATTTTCAAATTTTCTTACTGTGTACAATGGACACACTTTGAGTAGGCCTTTCTCTTCAGCCTGCTTCTGTAACTCCCACTTGGCAGTACTGGGGATTGAATTGTAAACTCTTACGTGAACAGAATCTGTAAATTAGCCCACTCAATTTGTTAAGTTCCTGTGTCAGCATCCCTACTTCGAGAACCTCTAATTTTCATTTTTGGAAGAATAATGTATTTGGTCTGTATTGTATGATTCTGGCTCATGATTGTATCTCTCCATGTCCTACATGATGGATGTGCAACACAGGCCTTACGCTGCAAATATATTACTTGACAACTGAAACATGCATAAATATAACAAATAGCATAACAATGTACACAAATCAATTAATCTGTACCCAGCATGCAGTGTTAGCACCTTGTTCTGTTTGCAGACAGGACTTCTTGATCATTAAGTACAGGGTCTCCCTCTAATCCTCTGAGACCCTGTTTTCCCCCCTCCCCCCTCCTAAAAATATAACCCAAACAGGAGATGTTGTGTAGACCTTCATTCATTTTAATAGCCAATCAAGCCAGCTTGTATTTAAAAAGTGACAACATTATAAAATATTCTGTTCTAGTTCTCTACAACTTGAAAGATTTTTCTTATTCAATTGCTGAATGTGACAAAAAAAATCAAAATAATAAATCTCTTGAATTATAGTAACATAGCTCATCATTAGCTCCACAAATCTTTTGTAAAGTCTACCTTGTCATTTCAGAAATTCTGAGTTTGACCTAGTCATTGGAGCTGTTACTATGCCAATGACTGAAACCCGATACGTGGAAAAATTATCCAGCATTTATGATAGATACTGGTATTTCAATCCAGGCTCCCAGACGATGAATTAGATTCTTAATAAGCGTACACAGCAGTTAAATTTAGAAGAAGAATTTTAACTAGTTGCCAAGTTTTCATCTGAAGGTCATTTATAGATTTTTTTTCCCCTAGCGTAAAATAGACACAGACCTCGCTAGCCCTTCAGCTTGTGCAAATTTCTGTGTGTAACTTTTAAAAACATCATTTCTTGTATTAATCTCATACTGAATAATTTAGTGAAGACAAGTTATTCATGGGCAAAAATACCAAAATTATTCAATAAGCTGCCAGTACCGTATCTTTTAAAATAGCTCTGTTTTCATTAACAGATAAAATAAAACTTCTGTACAAGATTATTACTTGGTTTTGTTTAGTTAGAAGAAACATCAAAGATGTGTGAAGAAAATGTCAACCAGCCACGTAGATTTTCTCATCTCTTCTCATATGTGTGACTACATACATAAATCCATAAAAATAATAGTAAGCGTTAACAGCAAGATCGAGATAATCTGCACTGTAGAAAAACAAAACATGGCTGTATGGCTATGTGTTCTGAAGCCTGCTAAATATTATATCACACCACAATTTAAGACGCCCAAGGGCTTCACAATTTTAATTGCATTTTAATGATGGCAACTCTGTTCCATTATGCTCTCTGTTCTTTTCAGAGAAAAGCATTTCAGACTTTAAAACTATATTGAGGTTCTTCCCACCTTCAATACAGATAGGAATGATGGGTGTATCCAAAATTCTGACATCAGAGAGTTTGGGGTGAAGGAAGACTGGATGAACATAAGCATTATATATCTAAATTATATATGAAAAGGAATAAACAGGAATAAAAAACTAGAAGGCAATATCACAACAAAAAGGCACATACTTGGAATTTTTTTAAAAAGAAGAAGACATACATTTCTATTTGAGTATTGTATCTTTATGCTATTTGTCTCTAAATACCCATAAAAGCTGTTATGTGTAACCTGGAAAAGACTGGCTGTCCACCAAAACTCCTCAGCATAATTTGCCCTTTCCATGATGGAACATGGGGAACAGTCAGGTAGGATAAATCAACATCTGAGGCTTTTGAGATTTGAGGTGGAATCAAGCAGGGCTGTGTCCCTGCCCCAATCCTGTTCAAGATTTTATTTTCTCTTCTGCTGTATGCTTTTGGCACCACCACTGAAGGAATTGATCTACATACACTCAGAAAATTATTCAACCTCACACACAGTGAGGAAAGTTTTGATTCATGAGCTTCTGTTTGCTGATGATGCTTCATGGATAGCCCACACAGAAAGTGACCTACACAGCTGCATCGGTTGCTACACACATGCCTACCAAGGGGTTTTACCATCAAATCAAGACCACCAGTGTTATGGGCCAGAAAACACTGATTCACCACTAGTGATCACAATAAGTTAAGTCTTATTGGATGTTGTAAGTAAATTCATTTGCCTTGGCTCCATTGTTACTAACAGGCTGTCACTTGAGGCTGAACTGAATACCTGTATTTACAAAGCATCAGGTAATGTGAGCATATTGAGAAAATGAGGGTGGAACCATAACAAACTGACTGTTAAGATCAAGGTCAAAATAGATCATGTCTATGGCATTAACACCGCCCCCCCCCCTTTTTTTTTCCAGCTGTGAATCTTGGACCACATACTCTACTTAATAAAAGCACTTCACAAGCATCCACTTACATTGCCTTCACCTCATTCTAGGAATTTCCTGGTGGCACAAAGTTGCCCACGCTCAGATGCCCACATTCTGAGAATCCATTCTCTTCTCAGTCAACATCAGTTTTGATGGCTCAGTCATATGCGGAGAATGGATGATGGACATATACCCAAGGATCTCTTGTATGGAGAACTCTTTAGAGGAAGAACACCATGTGATGTCTCCATTAAGATGTCCTTATCTCCATTTCAAAGATGTTTGCAAGAGTGATATGAAAGCAAAGAACAAATGACTAGGAGAAGATTGATGAGGATCATAGCACTTTGAAACATCCTATTAAGTATGTAATGAAGGCTTTTGAAGAAAAAAGAGCCCAACATGCAGAGGAAAGAAGAAACCTCAGCAAGAACCCTGCACTACATTCAAGATTGTTAGATATGAACTTCATATGATAAGTGCAGTAGGGACTGTCTTTTAGGAATTGGACTCTACAGCTGCACTTACAGATGTTCAATGAGCTCATACCTCACTCAGCACAAATCTTTTGTCTCACAAGACAGATGCATGCTACTGCTACTATTATGTGTCTTTATGCTGTCTTGTCTCTATAATCATAACAGACCTTATGGTTAATTAGAGAGAACACCCATCAACAACAAAATACAGGCTTAGAAAAATAAATGGTAGAAGAAGAAGAATTTACTAGTTATACCATTGAGGAGAAGCCATCAGAATAATCAAAGTAATCAGCCATCAGAAGAATGGTATCCGATAATTTTCTTACTTCCATCTTATGGAGCATGCACTGTCATTAGACTTCCATGTTTCTCATCATGCCTTGTCAGAATTTAGGGCTACCTTAGTGGCTTATATTTCCCAACTTTCTCTCACTTCCTTATTTCTCCAGGAGATTAACTGTAATGGCCATGTTACACTGAGAGCTGAAAAAATGTTGATCGGTGTTAGTGCTAGCTCAGGTTTGGAACAGTCACATGTTTAGACCAGCAGAGACCCGGAGGACTGAAAGGTGAGAACCCACCCCTCCCATTCTGGGCTTCTCGCCTGGCCCCTACCCTCTAGGGCTCCACCTATTTCCCCCTCCCTGGGGCTCCCCACTCTCCCTCAGGCACACAATCATGCAAGCAGCGTAGTGGCAGCTAGAAGTCAACACTGCCCTATACATCCTGCTGTCCCAGATGCTCAGCTGCCTTTGTTATGCCTCTGATTTTCTCCCATTATGTGGTAATATCTCCTGGCCTTCTGAGAGTCTTATGAGTCTGATATCACATAAGTGTTTTATTTTGAAGTATGTGAACAGCACAGAATCTCGGGGGGGG
>NW_005842987.1:266434-299144 GCF_000455745.1 Alligator sinensis | reverse complement strand
GGAACTAGCCAAACTCTGTAGCCTCTAGAAGCAGCTGTAAAAGTAAGCAAAGCAGGGCTCTTCAGGTATCTAGGCTGCCTATACACATGCTCTTTGGCATTCTAATTAGAATATGTTGGTGAAGACTTGAATAATTGAGTCTGCTCCATGTTCTAATTAAAATGCTCCAATGTCACTACAGTGTCACATGGATAAAGCCACGAGCATTTTAAAATGGTTGGGGGCGCTTTATCTAAACCACATTGAATGAGGTTTAGGTAAAGCATCCCATGGCCATTTTTAAGTGTGCAGGGGCTTAATACATGTGACGGTAAGGCATTTTAGTTAGAGCAGCTGTCCAGGAGCTGTTCCTCACCGCCAAGTATGTGTATAGGCAGCCATAGAGCTCTTGGTACAATTTTAACTAGCTTTTCTGTAATTTGTTTGCTTTCTCCCTCTTGGATTTTTCACTTCCACTTCACTTTGTACCTGCTCTTCTTTCCCTCTTGTGACAGCTGAAAATAACGTCTGTGTGATAAAGGTGCTTGCTGAAGGCTCTATGAAGATTAGACCAAGTGTTTTTCTGTATTTGCTTAGATATTAAGCTATATGTTGTTGCTAAGAGCCTAATTAAAGTTTAAAATTTAGTAAAGCCTTGTATGAAGTAAGGCCTAGTAAATTTAGTAATACTTTAAAGTAGTAAGGTCCTGTGGAATAGTTAAAATTAACCTTATCAAAAGAATGCAAGGCTTGTACTGCTATTGGTCAGACTAAGGACAGTTGAAGTAAAAAGAATCTGAGTGGTTGTATGTTATCAGTATCATTCAGAAGCTATAAATTGGCTGGAATATCTGGAAATCATTCTGAAGGAAGATACAGCTCTGCGAAAAGGATTAGTTAGCTGCTGGCCTGGATGAGTGGGCCCATGGACCTCAAGGAGCCCAAGGATTGAATACCAGGGTTCTTCCCGGTACCCCTCGGACAGCGCTGATCGGGGATACCCGACTTCGCTGAGCTTTGCAGAAAAGAAACTTGTTGTACATCAGGCATCAGAGGGGACTGCCAATAAGTTGCCGATATGAATTATTATTGTCTGTCTGTTGTTTTGTTATCTGTGTGTAGTCGTGTTTTTGTTAAGTCAATAACCCTTTCTTACCTTTCTGCCCGCCGCCACACGCTCAATCCCAAACCCTCCGCAGGTGGCTAGGACACCTCTTCTCTACCGCCTAGTTCTCCCTACATTTCTCTTCATTATCTCCATTTCCATTTAACTTTTCTTTCCTTGTTGTATATCCTCTTCTAATTTCTTTGTTTTAAACCACTTCCCACCTCTAAAAGGTTGATCTAGCAGATTGTTCATTCTACTAGCCTGTTACATACCATTCTTCTACCCTGCGATTGTCTACTTTTCTCTTCCCATTCTCCCACACTGTCTACTTTTCTTATTGGTCCCTACATATTACCATCATGAATATGACTAATAACATATACTTTTTCATCCAGGCAGTCCATTTTTCTTTGGTGTCCCACCCCCATTTTATTAGATGTTAATATGCAGTCTACCACCTTTATATTCCTTTCAAAGGAATTTGGAACCACTCAAATACCTGAAACACATGGCTAACTGTTAAGCCTGCAAGTAGTCCCATTGACTACCATGAAATTACTCTGATACTGAAATTCACACATGTAACTTACTGTTTAGCTAGATCAATGCTTTGTCAGCTTTTCCTGTTGTTTGCTTTTGCATTTATTTTAGACCTCATCTAGGATATAGAAGCTAATTGAAATGATGGTGCCTCCAAGTCCTGTAGTGTTTCATGCCATCTGTTTCAAAAGAACAAACTTTTGGACTGCTGTTGCTATATTAGTTGGTCACCTTTTTAATATGAACTGAATATTGAGTATGATGTAATTATTTAATGTACTGTATTTTAATTAATATAATTCAATTACATTAAATGATACAAAATAAAACACACCATGCTATACACAAAAATATTTTGAATTAGCTTGGTCTCTATTTCCATTGTTAAATGTGAAAAAAAGTCACAAAACAAGCATTAACATAAAAAGGTTTATTATAATCATGCATCTAATCCCTTTGTTATATCATGTGCTTTTCAAATAAATTTCTATCATGCAAGTTGCTGTTTCTAAGGGAATTTGACAGTTATTGGATGCCATTCTCCACTGAGTAGGATGGATACCAAAAATAAAAAGTAATGACTCAGTGCTTACCTATCATGACTCCAGAGTCAAAATGTTGGACCCAAATACATAGTGGTGTTTTTGTTTATTTTTGTCTGTATTATCACAAGCAGCGAGTTTCTAAACACTGAGCTATACTGATATTATAGTAAGTTTAATACTATGTATTTTAAGGACACACACATATGAGAGGCTTTGGTAATGCTCCCATTGAAGTCAATGAGAGTAATCTAAGATCCCTTGTATTTTGCATTTTCCTTGGACCATCATGGCTACAATATTACAACACTACCATAACTCTTAAGATGTAATTTAAGCAAGTTGTTATTTCCAGGATGTCATGGAGTGGTGTCCCTAGAGATGTCCATGATGCCCCTAGGGCCCTGTGTCCATGCCAGCTTCACCCTGTGGTCACCTTCTAGTCTTTCCTGCCATGTCTTGATGGTTAAGAAACTAGATAGTAGGTAGGGAAGCTGCCCTCAAGTTGCTATGCAGTCACGGTCCTGGTGGACCCCACTAAACTATGTGTGTTCTTAGATCCCCTGCTGGGTCCTGCTTTAAGTAAATGCTTCATGGGACACCCGAAGCCTTATGGGCTAGATGTGTGGTTCCAAGACCACGCCCCTTGCCTTGCAGGTGGTATTCAAACTTTGTCCCTCTGAGGCCTTTATCTAGCCCAGCCTCCTGTCATCACTGGGCTCTCTGTGCCTCTGTCTGTGCACCCTCACTGGCACTGGGCTCTCCACATTGTAGTGTGTCCCAATGATGCCTCCTCCTCCCCAATAGCTTCAGCTCAGTCCAACAGATTAAACAACTAACAATGTAAATACAAGCCCCTATAACAGAAAAACAACAATAACATTGAAGGTTGCACTCTGCCCCTTTAAGGGGCAAGCTTCTCCCTCAACAATGTGTGCCCCCTACCCCAGATACTTTAGTAGCTCCTAGATCTCCTTAGTCTTACCAGCAGCAGAATAGCTAAACAAACATCTCTGAATACAGCTCCTGCAAAAGTGCCTTCCCCCTGATTGCTGCCAGAGCACTACCTACCTCCAGTCTCAGCCCTGGGGTTTATGTGCCCAGGGCCCTGCCTTCTTCCGGTCAGCTGACTGATTGCAGGTGCCAGCTAATTCCCTCATTAGCCTGCTGCCACAGCAACCTTCACCTGTGGGGGTTGCCTGGTGCCTAGGGCCCTCTCTCTAGGCAGTTTTTGCCCTTATAGAAGCATGCACACCTTAGTGCCCTGCGACACAGGAGCTGTACTTGTTTACTTGGTATCCTAAAAACATAAGAAGTGCCATCCATACCCACCTAGCCCAATATCCCATCTCCAACTGTGACAAATAGTAGATCCTTTACAAGAAGAGTATATGAATGGGGCGTGTCTAAAGCAATCCATTCACTGATATACCCTTCCTGGAATCAACTATAATTGATTTAGGATTGTCAATTGTTTATATTTTTAGCCCTTTGGGAATATCTAATATTAGAGAATCTACAATTTGCTTCTGATAATGGAAAATATATATACCTATATAGATATCTATCTATCTAGTCATCATCTTAATTTCATTGATGGAAAGTACTTAAAACAACACATTGCTATTTAAGTTGTTCTGGGCATTTCAGGCTACATACCAATAATACCTGGAAGTGCTGTACATAAATTATACATACTAACTAGAATGACTCACTCTTTCATTATTGATGAGGGAAGGCTAATTTTTTCAGATCCATTTCTTGCATTCTTATTATCACTGACATACCTTAAATTTTGAGGAAAGTTTACCTGTGAGAGCTTAATTCCAGCTGAAGAAAGTGATAAAGTTACATAAAAAATATGTTGTGCATCATAGGAGTTTTTCAGTTCTTCTTTTTAGCAAATATAAAGACTGGTACATTAAGCCCGATTATTTTTCTGCTATTTTAAATTTATCCGAGCCACAAAACAGCAAGAGTAAACAGACAGTCCTTTGGCCCCTCGTCTCATCATTATATATTATATAACACTGCTGGGTTCATACAGTAATGGCTGCCCACTTGATGCATCAGCTGCCTGAAGCCACAACTGGAATCCCTGTGGGAGCAGCGTAAGAGAGTTCATGCTACCCAAGCCTTGTCCCTTCACACACTGAAGTTCAGTTGCAATCTATCTAGGAGGTTCCCCACTATGGAGAAAGGTACAAGATTGGCCTTGATATATCTCTGAACAGACTTAGTATGATATTCTCCAACCTAAGCATAACAGCTAGAACGCACCGTTTTCTTTTTTTAGTCTGCTTTTCAAATGTAGATATAATTAAGAAGTTTGGCAACCTTAGACCCTTTTGTACAAGGAATCTGGTTATCTGTGGGAGGAGTTGTGGTGACAGTGTTCAATTCCAGTTCAAAGGATATTGGTTGTAGCCATGTTGGTCTAAGGGCATACGCAGACACAAAACTCTTGGAGCAGAGGTGATATCTTTTATTAGACCAACTGAATAGTTGCAAAAAATGTTTTTTCTTTTAAAAGCTTTTGGGCTCAGACACCCTTCATCAGGCAAAGGAGAAATCAAAGATGTTAAGAGTTCTCCCAGGTAAAAAGTAAACCATCTTGCAGAGGACAGACCAGAGATGTTGAGGTTTCTTCTGAGTGGAAAGGCCCTTAGACCAACATGGCTACAAGCAATATTCCTGAAACATGGAAGATATCTTTATTTTACCATTTTGAAATGGAACTTCACAACTTGAACAAGGAAGAAAGTAAATCCAACACCCTGCCTGACTTCTGACACCTTCAGGTAACCAGAATGCTTCAGTCATTTATCTGCTCCTAGTTTACAGTCTCACAGAGCAGCTTTTTTATGAACTGACCTTTCCACTCAGGAGAAATCCCAACATCTGTGAAGCTGTGAATCTGTGGTCTCTCCTTTGCAAGATGAAGTTTCCTTTCTACCTGGGATAACTCTTAACATTTTGATTTCTCCTTTGCCTGATGAAGGGCAGCTGAGCCCAAAAGCTTGCAAAGAAAAAAATTGCAACTATTTAGTTGGTCTAATAAAAGATGTCACCTGTGCCCCAAGAGTTTTATTTCCAGTTCAAAGACACTCATCTAAACAAGGAGGAGAGGACCATGAGGAAACAGAAAATAACTCTGCATCTTGCTCATTAATGGAAAAAGCCACTCTAGAAATGCTACAACTCCTTCTGAATTTTTTTCTCTCACTGTTAATGTGTGAAAAAAAAAGGAGTGAGAGGGAACTTTGTGCATGTTCACGTGTATGTACTAAACCACAGATTTCAGTTCCTTATCTAAAGTCCACTAAGGCACCTTCCATTGATTTCAATGGTCTTTGAACTAGTCCAGATTATGGTCAACTCTTTGTAGAGAAAAGAAAAGAAAACAATGTCCAGACACACTGTGTAGAGAGTTTGGCCACATCTGCACCTAAAATATCATAGGAACATAGAGTAAGAAAGGTCCTGTAGAGATCCATGACAAGTGTTTGTATAACCTGGTCTTAAATGCCTCTCCCGGTAGCCTCTTCCAACTTTTCAACAACCTAAAAGTTGGTAAGATTTTCTTAATACTGTTTCCATCCTAAACTTGTTTAGGCAACATGAAGTTGATTTGTTCTTATCTTTCCCCCAGTGGTCGCCGAGAATAATTAAGTACTATCCTAATGTACTTCCTAGCGCAGAGGTTGCTACCTAACAATGATCCAAGGGTGCAGACATGACTGTAGTCCTATCCATGTCTTCATACCGACAGTAGAGACTCCCTATGCCTGAAGAAGGGTGATTGTGCCTCAAAGCTTGCAAAGGACTTTTTTTTCCCAACTCCTGAATTGGTCTAATAAAAGATATCACATCTACCCAAGGAACCTTGCCTGCCTTGCTTGCCTCTCCATACCAGGCATTTACAAAAGATAGCATTAACTTCATTGACATATCTGGTATGTTGCTCCTGTAGATATACCATAGCTGGCTTTCAGATAACTAGTTTGCAGGTTGTGGCAATGGAGCTTCAGCAATGCAGAGTTCAGCAGAGGCTGAAAATCCACCTGGAAAGCCAAGCAAACACTTGACTTGAATAGATAACCTGTGCTGAGCTCTGTTAGGCCCTGAATGGAGGCTTGTAAAAAATGCCTTAAAGATGATCTTGTTAACAAGAATAGAGCTGACAGCAAGACCCACAAAATAGCAGTCTGCAGCTTAACTATCTTACCTTTTTAGATAAATATTATTTACCCTTTGTAGATGAGAACTGTCCTTCCTTGTATATTAGCACTGTTTTTCTGAATTGTTAATGGAAAATTGTTCAATTTGCCATCCTTGTACCTAAATACTGTTTTTGAGCATGTTGTTGTTTTTTATAGTTGGTTATAAGAATTGTTTGAAAATGTACATGTACAAGACAAAAAGATGGGCTACATATATACTGATATGCCAGAATTAAAAACTGTCATACTTCTTTTTCTCACATTAGAAACTGTCCAGGTTTCTCCTCTCTGGTTATAACAACCACCTATATTTTTCAGTTTTGTAAGTATTTTATAGTATTTCAAAATTGTTTTGTAACTGTTTTGCCTGGCCTTATTTAGCTTTGCATCTAAATAAATGGGTGTCTCTTTGATCTATGGTACTGACTGTATGCCTGTGTTAGTACTTCACTTTATCTCTGAAACTCTTTGTTAACCTGATTTACCTAACAAGCTCCATGCTGTCTCATCTATGGTACTAGCAGTATCCAACCACTTAGTTTAAAGCTAGTTCAAGTACATCTATTCAAGCAGTATAATAATATCTTGAACATGATATAGCTGTGGTGCTTTCCAGGTTTCTGGGCTACTGTGTATTCACTACTTTTCATCTAGGTAGAATCTGACCCAGAGCTTGTGAGTGTTCATGCCAGGATTTTGGTGGAATTATTATTTAAAAAAAAAGACTAGCCATGAAGTCTGACTTGATCTGAATTTTCTCAAAGTTTGGGGGTATTTAAATCCATTGATATTTATTAATTGTCTCTCTTCTCCAGACCTTTTAGTCTCTTAAAGACTTTCTGCATCTCAGGGAAGTGAATTTCATCCTATGGAGTGTGCAAGAGGTTTTATATGCCATCTTTCTGATCTCTATTGAATGCAAGTACAAAAAAATTAAATAAACTACTTCAGGAGAGTTTAAAACAAAATTAAAATAAGAAATTTCACCAAAATCACTCCAACACTTCCAAAAGTCAAGACATTCCCATATATATTAATTTGGGTTTCCTGAGTGGAAGGAAGCTGCTTTATCCAGCTAGCTGGCTACCTATGATGAAGAATGAAAGGAAACAGAAACCTTTATATTTTCCATTTGCTTACAGTTTAGTTTTCCTGTATATTGATTTTTTGAGGAAAGGGAGCATGGACAGTTTTGGACTTCATTTCAACGTAGGTCTTACAAAGAATGCCAATTTACATTTTGTCCTAGCATTGTGACATCTGTGCTCCCTGAATAGGTATTTCATATTTTTAATTTCACTAATCTCTCCAAAGAGGCTGTGATAACATTACCAAAACCTTGTGATGGACCCTCAGTAACATTATTAGTGTTATTACCTTGAGTACCTCTGCAAAATGGGTAGTTTGGGAAGCTGGATCTGAATAATAGAGTGGCAACAGCATGAGGAAGCACTAATGGCTGTATCTTTCTGTGGCCTCAGTACTGGCGCCTGCAATTGAATAAAACACTGCTTCTTATAGCCCCTGCTGGCATATTTTCTATGTTAATAAGCAAGTAGATTCCATGACTCCACTTTACTGTAAGCTGCATATCACTAATCCATATTCTATTTTTGTAGACTTCCACTATCCTGTTCTTTAGCTGTCTGCATGTGTGCAAAATGACTCTAATCATTCATGAAAGGCTTTATTGGGGTCAACAATCATACTTAACACTTTTATGGAACTTTCCATCTATAGATCTCAAAGTAAATAACATTAAACCCCATTATCCTGATAGGTCAAACAGGGCTGGAGATGCAAAGTGAGTTACATAAGGTCACACAAGTCAGTGTTGTGGAGCTTGGAGCAAAACCTGGTTTCCTTTCTAGAAGTTCAGTTACACTGTCCATCTAACTAGCCTGTGAACAAATTTGACCGTGGCATACACACCAAAATAGCACTGTTTATATTGTCTAGTCAGGAATTTAATTTCACAACATCACATGCTACCAACACAACCGTGTCATTGCAATTTAACATGCATTTTGCTGATGTGCTCTATATCTCATTAAAGTCTCATCTCCTCAGCCAATGCCATATGCTACTCATCTGTAGCAAAGCTCTTAAACATAATGAAAAAGGTATAATCACAAATGAGAAAGTGAATGTCAACACTTAGTGCTATAGGTATTCAAGTTCTAGGACATTATCCAAACATAAGTTATTCTCTGGAGAGTTCTGGAGGGGTTGTTCTGCAAACAGCTCCTATGGATGAATTATGCAGTCATGGGAAGTATTGTATGAAAATGTCATGTACCAGAAAATGCTGAGGAACTAACTGGAAATAATTTTGTAGGAAAAGATCATTTTAACAATTATTGGAGGGGGAAGAAAAATCTAAAATTGCTGCTATGCCTTGTCTTACCATTTTCCAAATAAAAATGTTTTGTTTCAAAAGTACTTTTCATTTTGAAAATTTAAGCCAATTAAAGTAAAAAACCCAACCAATCAAAATCAAAAAATACATTTTGACAGTATCAAAGATCTGCCTCTTTATAAACCATATCCATATAAGTAGGACGTTATAGTCTATTGCAAGTCAAAAACTCTTTTTTTAGTCTACTGACTATTTCAGGAGTCAGGTTTGAGAAAAAAAAAGTTTTTCGTATCAAGGTGTCAAATGCAGGCCAGGTGCTAAGTTCTGTCCTCAGCTTCAGGAATGTCATGCCATAGATGTCCACAGAAGACAACAGGCTGAGACTGGAAATAAGCCAGGAGAGTGGGGAAGATTCCCTTGCTCCTCTGTTCTTTCATCCAATGACAATGATGTTGGATATTAATGACACAGAACTGGGTCTGTTTTAACTAGGTAATGAATACAGGCACCAGTCCTGCAAGGTGCTCTGTGTAAAGGGCGCCTGTACCCATGGAGAAAGATACTGAAGTCAGAAGGGCACTGCATAAAATAAGACAGCGTTGTATGGACACAGCTGTGACAGTGGACGAAGTGGCTTCCAGTTGTTGCTGTCATCATGAATATGTGTCTGCCAGCAACAGCTGCTCTTTTTTGGCTTCCTTTCCCTGGGGCTTGTGCTCCTAAATGCCCCCTCCCTCCCAGTTACCCCATTGGAAAAAAAGGTCCCTCTGAAAAAGCAAAGAGTCAAGGCTGCAGCTCCTACACACCGAGACCAAACATCCACAGGTTTGGTCTCATACGCCAGTAAACCAAATAATAGCCTTTTTTTTTAAAAAAACATATTAACAAGTACTTTTAGGAAACATGCATTCTGACTCTGATCCATCTCTAATTAGATCTAAATTAAATTTCACCAAGTAAAATTACTACTATCTAATTTTTAGGCTCTGTGATAAATCTCGATTCCTGATGCTGCCTGGTTGCTCACTAAAAACAAAAGTTCATTGAACAATAAAAATGATTAAAGGTAACACATTTGGCACTAGTCCAGTCCTAGTCTATTAGTTTACATCTTAAGAGGAATATGGTAATAGGCTTCTTGGAATAGACATCCTTATACTGTCTTTCATATTTATCTATGTACATGCGCTACTTAGAGACATATTGTAAAGTAGCTTTGGAAAATATCAAGGTTCTTGATATGAGAGGATGGGCATCTCTCTCAAAACTGTGACTTACAAATCCTTTACTTGGTGACAACCTCTCAGAGACAATTCTATCACAGGAGAATGGATATGCCCATTTCAAAGATCTTTAGAGGAGCTAATATCTCAGAATGGTTGTATTATACAATAGTCTTGCTAATATTATTTTCCTCCTTTTTTGTCAGCATCATATTTCTCATTTATTCCTTTCATCTGGCAATAAATTACATTGAAGTAGATAGGTTTTTTCAGTCTCACACAACTAAATGCTTAAATCTTGCTCAAGCATTCTTCTTTTTTTATTAATTTATTTTTCTCTCAAGAGGCTCTAAATACTAGTTTGTCCCTGCCTAAACATACACAGATTGCTTATTTTAGCTGATTCAGTTTCTTTTTAAAAGATATAAACCCCTCCGAAGATCACAGATGGGCCTAAACCCAATCCCAGGGATTTTTTATAACTAAGAAAGTCTAGTGTACAAGTTGCTTTCATTTATGAAAAGTTCATTTCCTTCCATAAATAAATACCATATAAATAAAAGTCAGTTGTTTTGTGAAGTCCTATAATTTTCAGTCACATGTTGTTAGTCACCGGTAATAAGTTAGGGTGGTGACAAACTGGCCTTTTGTATCCTCATAAAAAAATGTGAAAATACTATATCGTATAGTTGAATAATTGAATATTTTCATCCTAACTAGTGATTTTAGATGCATGTTTTTGAGTGCCCAAACTAAGATACCCTAACAGGGTGACCTAATTGTGGCCAATCCACTGCAGGTAGGATTACCATATTTCTCTGATCAAGAAAGAGGGCACCTGTGGTGGAGAGGGGGAAACCAGAGGGGTGGGGGGAGGACAGTGGGAGGGGTATATGATTGCAGGGGAGAGTGATATTCCTGTGTCCTGCCAGTGCCCCTCACTCCCGAACCACAGCCCTGCTCCTCCCAGCACTGCTGGTGCCCCTCACTCCCAACTCAGCCCCCTGCCCCCCAGCCCTGCTACCCATGCAGCTGCTGTGTACATGTGCACACACACACACACGCACCCCCTCTGTGTCTCTTACCTGGGAACAGCTTGCCAGGGCCCAAATGCACAGCTAATTATCTCAGGCACAGCTTCATGGCTATACTGCTTTAGGTGCCCTGGAGAACTCAGGTATCTCTGCATAATGCTGCTTTCTGTCATGCGGGCATATCTTAAATGAACAGAGCTATTGCCTATGAATGCTGTTATCCACAGCAAAGGAGCCATCTACTTAATTCCATGGGCCTTTTATTATTATTTGTAAACTGGTTCTTAAATAAAGATGGTTACATATGCCTCTTGCTCCAGATGGTGTAGTTTAACTGCCTATGTTACTCATGAGTGGTTTTCTACTTTAAACAAATACTTAGCTTGGCAATTGTCTTGTCAAGTATTCTCTACTACTCACAATTGACACTTTAAACTGTATTGCTGCTTTAAGTCTCAGACCAGGAAGTTTTTCTGCCTCACAGGTCAAAAGTACAGGGTGGGGGGCAGGGGGGAAATCATCTAAAATTTCCAATGCAGCAATCTCAGTTGTAAAATTGCCTGATATGCTATCTATATCCACCAGGTCCTTGCAAAGCTTTAGGTAGCATATTCAATCCAAAGTCTGAGAGGCACAGCCAAAGGCAGCAAAATATAGAGTTGAAGTAACTATGATGGACCAACAGTTCAGGAAGGCTGTTCTGTACCACCCCCTTTGCATTATTAAGCCATAAAGTTTGTATGCCAGGATCACCATGGCTAAACACAGCAGACAGTCCTAGCACTGCACTCAGTCCAGCTCTATTTTTGTCCCTGTGATGTCATTACCAATTGATGCATTTCAAAATAGTATTAAAACTTGAATTCAAAGGAGAAAAAGAAACTTTTCAATAGGATTTGCTGTAGCTTCTGTAGGAATTGTTTTAAAAATGTTTACATTTAAAATTGACAACAGCCCTTGAAACTTTATTAATTTCAAGCACAGCAGTTTCATTTTAACTTCCTCAGCTCAGTAACATTTGCTTAACTCAATTAGAAACACAACAGGGACTGGATGTCCAAGGAATTATGGTTTGAGTAGTGGGAGTAGATGATTTATTGAAAAAAAAAATCTTTTTGTGAGACAGGGACAATTTCAGGGAATCTCACATTTTGTAAAAAAACAAATATTTAAAAAACAAAAAGAAAGAGTCTATATGTGTTATTTCAAGACCTTAAAATTAAAATTAGCATTTTTTAGTTTAAAGAAACCTTCTATTTTGAGCTATAAGTTTGTACATGCATTTAAAATATGTTAACTTAAGATGAAAAAAAAATCAAACAAAATGAAAATAAAAATGAAAGGCTTTTTAATAAATAACTATTTTTGTTTTAGACCATTTTTGATTGATTTTTGTTGTTCCAGATCAGGAAACAATAGAATTAACCCACATTTAGACCAATTTCTAAGCTAAGTTGTACAACACCTTTCCCATTGAAGAGACATTTGGAAAGGATCTTGGGGAAAGATCCAACAAAGGGGCTGGTGCCTAGGGGCATGTGTAGATGAAACAGGGGCCCTGAACTGAAGCAGCAGGTTTTTAAAAACACTGCTTCAATTTAGGGCTGTCACAGAATGGGGTCCCCAAGGATGGCCGTGATACCCCTAAGGCTCCTTGACCATGCCAATCCTGCCCATTGGGCACCCTCTTTCTTGCCTGCCATGACTTGTTGGTGATTATTATGAATAAGAAGGCTGCCCTCCAGTTATGTTGGGCATGGTCCTGATGGACCCTGCTGAATCCCATGGGTTCTTGGACCCCTTTTGGGTCCCATTCCAAAATGGATGCGTCTCGGGACACCCTCAGCCTTATGGGCTAGATGTGTGGCTCCAAACTGACCTTTTACCATACCCCAAGCCTCACAGATGGCATTCACTCATTGTCCCTCCAAGGCCTTAATTTAGCTTGGCCTTCAGTCATCACAGGGCTCTCCCTGCCTCTCTCTCTCGGTGCCCCCTGGCACTGGGGTTCACTCACCCCCTTTGTCAATGCACCCCTGGCACTGGGGTCTGTTCACCCCAAATCCTGCGCCCACACTGGCACTGGGGTTTGTTCCCCCATGAATCTTGTGCCTACACCAGCACTGGGATCTGTTCCCCCCCAAATACTGTGCCCACACTAGTGCTGGGGTTCCCACACTGTAGTGGGCCCCCATTGAGGCCTCCTCCTTCCCCAATAGCCTCAGCCCAATCCTCCAGTGTTATAAGGCAGCAACCAAAATATGAGCCCCTGGGCTATAACATAACACAAAGTTCAGGTGTGCTCTGCCCCTTTAGAAGATTCAAAGTTATTCCCTGGTACTAAGTGCCTAGTAGTCCAGGGTACCTGATGAGCTCCTGGATTCCCATTAGCCCTAAGAGCAGCGTACCAGGCAGCTGCAGCATCTCTGGGCAATTCCTCCCTGGAAGCTCCTTCCCCTTTGGCTGCTGGCAGGGAACTGACTCTCTAGTCCCAGCCCCGGGGATTATATGGGCCCAGGGCCCTGCCTCTTCCGGTCAGCTGACCAGCTGCAGTACAGGCTAATTCCCTCCTTAGGAATGCTGTTACAGTAACCTGCACCTGTGGGATTCCTGCCTGACTGCTAGGGCTCTCTCCCTAGACAGTTTCATCCCTTAAAGCAGCAGGCACCGTAGTGCCCTGTGACAAGGGCCCTTTAAACCCCCGTGTCATGTACAAACACAAACTTACCTGATTCTCCGGCAGTGGGGAGGGGAGGCCGAGATGCTGGCGAGTGGAGAAGTCCCTGGGCTGGGGGAGGGGGACTGGTGCTTCCCTCTGAGGCAGTGGTGGCCCCCCCACAGGCAGCACCTGTCCACAGGCACCCAGCTCAGGTGGTCCCGGGGGCATCGCAGCTGCGGAAGAAAGCACCAGGCCCCTGGGCAGCTCAGGCAGGAAGGCAGACTCCAGGGAACATAAATAAATAAAAAATAAAGATCAAGCTCACCATTTGTTTTCTTTTTTCCCCTTGTGGAACCTGCCTTCCTGGGCTGCTACCAGGCTGCCTACATGGGCTTCCTGCAGATCTCCTGAGCTGCACGGAGCCCGGTGCTTCACTCTGTGGCTGTAGAGCAGCAAACTGATTTAGGGTCCTTGGGGCCCTAAATCATTTAAGGTGCATTGCACCACCAAATTTGTTACAGTGGCTGGAATTACTGTGCAATACGCCATTGACACATGCAATCACCAACACCATTAAAGTGGTGCAAAAGCCTGCTTTTTAGCCTGCTTTGAAGTGTTGTGAACACATGCCCCTCACTTCATGTACACGTGGCCTATAAGTCACTTGCTCTGCAGTCAGGGCTCGTGGACAGAAGTGATATATTTTATTAGACCAACAAGTTTTTTGCAAAAAAAATCTTTAATTGTAAGCTTTCGGGCAC
Organism: Alligator sinensis; assembly: GCF_000455745.1. Lineage (NCBI taxonomy): Eukaryota > Metazoa > Chordata > Crocodylia > Alligatoridae > Alligator > Alligator sinensis. The sequence goes on along the minus strand of NW_005842987.1, from coordinate 284,716 downwards.
AAACACCCTTCATCAGGTATCAGAGAAAAGATTGTAAAAGTTCTCCTGGGTAGAAATGAAATTTCATGTTTCATAGGATTTCACAGAGGGGTCAATAGATGGAAAACCCCTCTGGGGAGGCAGTTCTTAGCTAGTAAGGAGTCTTAGCTCTGCTGTGAGGCTGTGATGATGCAAATTACATTAGATAAAGGCAGGAGCAGGATCTCAGGTTTCAGGTGGTCAAAGTTGTTTCCTGCTTGGGAAAATATGAAGATTGCATTTAAAAAATCTTCAAAAATATGAAGATTTCATTTCATTTCACTTTAAAAAGCTTCCACTTGCTCTGTAGTGGAATACAGGACTCAGATTTAAGAGTCCAATATGATGCATAAGATGTGTTAGGCACCTAATAAAAACAATTAAACAAACAGTAAACTAAGCTGGAAGAGACTGGGAGAAAGCTAACAGAATACATTATAAGCACAATAATTCTTCTATCCCAGCCTTCTATAGAGCTGAGTTACCTGGAGGCATCTTTCTTTGTCTGCTCAGGTTCTAAGTCAGAACTTGATCCTGCTTCTAGGATCCTACAGTTATTTCCTCAGGATTGTAGGATCTTACAGTTATTTCCTCAAGGAAATGAACCAGTTGTTGCTGTTGTATTCCTCCTCCCCCTACCCCCCAACTCTCCCCTCCGTCTGTCAGTCCATTTTTAAAAACATATCCAGTACAGGTCTTTGCTCTCCATACTTCTAGCCAACGACTGTTTAATATAGCAGATTACCATGTTTCCTTGCATACCTTACATACCTGCCCCTGCCCCCCCAAAAAATTAGCCATGCAAAATTGGGGTGCATATCTGAAGCAAGAAAACTGATTTTTATATCAGAAAGGAGGCATGGGGATACTAGAAAGGCTCTGAGCTGTTCTGCTCCCTTCTCAGCTGCTTGCTGGGGAGACAGAGTCCACTGATCAGCATCACTCAACCTCTCCCTGCAGCTGCACATCTAAAGATTTAATCCTGCCACAGCCACTTCCAAACTGAACAATATATTTTAGTCCCACATGAACAAATAAGGGGGGGTTCTTGTATAGTTTTGAATCTTATCATAAGGGGCATACATGTGAATTTGCCCTGCTGTGGTTCTTTTATTATTGGAAAGAGAATTCAGTCCCCTTGCTGACAGCTAGAATAACAAAATGTATCTTTTAGGGAGCTGATGCACATGACAGTGGCCAATATGTGAAGCTGTAGAGGAAGACCAAAAATATTCCAAGAGGCAACTAACCAAATATATAGTACAGCACAGGGTGAATAAATTCCTTGATGACCCCTTAGGTGATAAAGTTGTGGCCTGAGGCATGAGTTTCATTATCTGTATCATTATCACAGCTTGCACATCTCTATTTGTTAATGCTGGCAATTAATTTGTCCAGATTTTCAATGTGAAATTAGCTTCATGAGTCAAGCAGACTTCATCTTGATCTCATTGTTCCAACTTTGCAAAATAGAGATGAAAGCAGTCTGACTAGCTATATATCTATTGATTATGAGCTTGGACAGATTTAACACCCACAAAATAACAGGACATATCCAAATGAGCATTAGGAATAGAGACAATTCAAGCATGCAGTAGTTTTACCTCTCAGCCTCATTAGATAACTCTGACCATCCTTCATGCTTCATAGAAATACTTTCTCCATTTAAAAACCGATTAATGAAAAAAATTGTTTGGGATCACAACCAATTATTTCCATGTTATTTTTTTTCTTAATGTATTCCCATGAACCCTGTGATGGTCGGTACCATGTTTCATTAATGCCTATTTTTCAAACCATTTTTACTACTCTTGCATATCATAACTTACTATTCAAGATACAGTTTGTACATACTGATGGACTTAGTCTAGAAACCTCTGGAGGTACCTTTTAAAAGAAGCCTGAGATTAGTTTAGAAAGAGCATAACATTCTCCAGCTGTGTCTCTTCTATTTGAGTCCCCTACCCCTTAGTCACAGTGCCCTAAGCTTTCTTAGCTATTTTTTTCTGCCCTTTGAGTCATCTTTGTTAAAAATGATGGGTGGGAAAGGACTTCAGTTCAGACTTAGTATTTTGATAACTGGAGGGATACCTAGAGCATAACCCTACAGCATAGCTCATTAATCTTTAGTATTGGGTCTGCAAAACACATACCTCAGATACAGGGATAAACACATACCAGAACTGAGCCAAAAACACTTTTTTTTCCTTTTTCCTCTTTCTTTTTTTTTTTTTAAATATTGATTCTTTTAAAAATGAAATACAGAAATCAGAAAAACATATCAATTGTACATGTAAAACCAAACTGTCACAAACAATAAGCAATAAAAGGAAAAAGAAAAACAAAGGAAGGGAAGGATAGATGAAGAAAAGAACTATGCAATGAACAACAACCTAGCTACCAAAATATTCCAAAAATTCCTTCCATATTGCACCAAGCTTTTCAAAGTATTTACATTAGCTAAACATGACTCTCCATAGATGCCAGCTGTGCTGTTCATTGTACCATATTTCAACCTTTGGAAATGTTCTACTTTTTCAATGCAGCATTATAATACTTACTGGGTATATCTACACATGTGTTTTAATGTACTGTAAACTATTTTAATTGCATTAAAACATCACTTAAAAAACCCGTGACATTATGATAATGCACAGTAAAATAGTCTACTGTGCATTAGCAACACTAAAAAAGCATCCAAATGTGCTACTGTGCTTTAGCACAGCCTAATGTGCATTAATTTAGTATCTCCTACTGGAAGTACTAAATTTAATGTGCCTTAGAAAAGGCACATTAATGCATGTGTAGTTGTTCCTCAGTGTTACTATTAACGCCCACTGTAATAGTGCAATTTGGGAAGGATGTGGTTTGAATTCCTTAAAGATGTGGGGGCCGAGGGGGGACCGAGGATCGGGAATCCTCGGGAACGCTAGCTGGGGTTGTGGCTGCGATCCCATGACAGGCAGATGGGTACTCTCTATCACCGGAGCGGAATTAGGCACAGACGGGACACGTATCAGTTGGAAAAACAGAGATAGCTTTACTTACACTGTAGAGTCGTATACAGCGCAGGCAAGAAGTGACTTCACACTTCAATCATAGTTGCAACAATTCTAATCTCTAGTCGCTAATCGAGGAGCTCTTGTAGACCGGGTAGCTCGGGTCCAACTCGGGCATGCAACACGGAGGATACGTCGTAAGGCTTCGACGATGGGGAGTCGTTGGCAGGTGATCAAACTGCCGGAGTTCCACTCCAGGGGAAATCGCGGAGCTCTCCAACTAGGGCGGAAACGCCCTTAACCTTTTATACGGCTAGCGAGCCAATTGCCAGCCGCCACGTAGGAATAATTTAACATCGGCTAATCGTGTTATGCAAATCTGCATATCCTCGGCGGGAACTCTATCCACGCCGGAACTCTTCACCATGCCGAGAATTCCCCTGCCTTACCGTGCCTTGTGCTGGAAAGTTCCACTGTGTCGAGGCACTGATCCAAATCAGCTCTGACAAAAGATATACCCAAGAACACACATATGCAAATGGTATCAGTGCTATATTCGAAACCATGTTAATTCTAGTTATAATACTTAAAAAAAATGGTAATAGGGAATTCCTGTTAGAGATGGAAAGCCTGTGATGAAGCATTGCCTGCAATGCATCACATCTCTAGCATGGATCTAGATATATATACATAGTGGCAGTATATTTAATTTTTTTAAGTTTAGAGGGAGCCCAGTGCAGAAGAAAAATGATCTTCTGCTGTATAAGAAAGTCTAAGATCAGTTCTTGATGTTTGAAGTTTCTAAATTGCTGATTTCCACTGGGATTCAGTCATCTAGATACCTAGGTTTCCATACCATTTCAGTCTTAATAGTCTATCATGTCTCTTATGTGATACTATGTATTCATAGTGATGGCACAAGATGGAAGAGAAGCAGATTTCAAGCTAAAAATAATATATCAGTAATATTTGCTATACCCAAAGTCTCAAGTTCAAATTGAGTATCTAATACATGATGCAACTACATATATTGTCATTCAACTGTTTTTGGAAGGTCAAATTTATCACATAATTCAGAAAAGGGTTTAATCTAATTTCCTACTAGAAGCTGTTCTACATGCACTATATCCATCTACTTTCTCCACATCAGTTTGTGGGGCCCATACTTCAAAACAGGATTGCCCCAAAAAGGCCTTCTGATGTAATAGAAAATGAACTTCAGTAAGTTTGCCAATTTTTTCCAAGCTTGTTGGGCTGCAAAAATTGTAGGAATTAGAGTTAGAAAGATGGTGATAAGTAGAACTTAGGATGGTTGATAATGGAAGTGCCTGTTCAATTTCCACCCACACAAGACAGTTATCAATTATATCATTCATGCAGTACTTATCCTGACTTTCTAAGAAGGCACTGTGATACTGTCAAAGGTTTGAAACATTAAAGCCACCCATTTCAATTGGTGGTTGCATCTTTGCCGGTGAAAATCAAGCCCTTTTGTCCTCTCCTCACAGAAACCTGTTGAACATTCAGCTGATTTTAACAAAATAGGATTGGGGAATTGCAGTGGGTCGATTAGATAAGGAAGGCAAATCCTTCCTTTTTTAAAATATTAACACACTGCCACTGCTATATCAATAACCTGATTTATGTTATTTGAGCCATGCTTGGGTTTCTTTTTTAATAAGTCCTGCTTGATTTTTGCAATTAATATAAGGAGGACCTGTTTTAATCTATATGATGAAGTTTTTCTTAGGATTTTGGTGTCTACATCAATTAAAGAAATTGGTCTATAGTTGACCAATTCATAGAATCTTTACTTCATTTAGGAATTACTTCATGTAAAATGGTTGATACAGTACCTTGGTTTTCAGTATCATTATATACATTCAGTAACTGATTTAACAATATATCTTTATATCTTTTTATAGAACTTCACAGAAGATCCATCACTGCCTGGAGGTATATAATTGCTCATGTCCTTTATGGCCAATGTCGTTTCATATAATGACAAAGGAGCCTCTAAAATTTGCTTTTCCATCTCTAAAATCTGTTGTATGGATATAAAGTTCACAAACCTATCTATTTCCTTACTAATAAAATTCAGCTTCTCAATGTACAAATTAGAGTGGAATTGACTGAACTGTTGATTGATTTGTCTCTGTGTCATATGCATATTCCCTAGAGAGTCTCTAAGAGTTTATATTATATTATGGATGGATTTACTCTTTGGTCTATATGCCAGTAACCCCAATTCCCAGTAATCTTGGTGTAATCTATATAAAGCATACTCCACCATCTAGGACAATAATTTATTTAATTCATATCTTATCTTGGTAAGAATGAATAGTTTATCAGGCAAAAGAATCGTGACAAAATCCTAATCTAAAGACTTAATTTTTCTTATTAAAGTCTCTATTTCTGTATCCTTTTTTTTCTTTTTTCTGCAGAAGCATATGATATTATACACCCTTGTTAGAAGGCTTTATTAGTTTCCCATAATATCAAAGCAGAGGAAGCAGTAGGTTGATTGACTCCATAAAATGTTTGAACTCCTGTAGAATGAATGCTTCAAATTTATAAACATTCAAGAGGGGGGCACTGAGTCACCAGTAATTATTTAGTTGGTCTATTTGCAAGGAAAAGCTGAAGTCCCAACTCAGTATGGTCTGAAAGAGTTTTAGAGTCAATAAAGTCATTGACCACTGAGTCAAATATGCTTTGAGAAATTAAAAAGTAGGCTATTCTAGAATATACTGAATGAGGCATTGAGAAAAACTATAATCCCTCATTCTTGGATCATTATTCAGCAAACATCTAGTAAACCTAAGTCAGAAATAACTTTTAACAGCTTACTTAGAAGTAGATTTAATGGATAGAAGGAACAAGACATGTCAATGACAGGATCAAAACATTCAGCCAGTTCCAGCCCAAAAAATATAAGGGCTTTTCCTAAATTTAAAGAACTTTACAAAAAAAATGGTAACATGTTGGATTGTCTGCAATGGAACTATAGATACATCCCAAAGTAAGAATGGAATCCATAAATGTTAACGTTTGCAAGAACAAATCTACCCTTTGGATCATCAGCTGTCAATTCAATGGGGGCACAATCTTTCTGCACTAAAATAAAAATCCTTGTGACTGTATTACACACACTAGAGATTACTAACCCCACGCAACCATGCTGTAATTTTTGAGATTCCTTTACTGACAAATGAAGCATAGCAACATCAGCCCTTTGTCTTTTAATCAAATATAATATATTTTTTCTTTTGAATAGACCCATTAAAGCTCTTTACATCCCAACAGACACACTTAATAGGATTGGCCATTCTCAGTGACTTTATGAACTGTGTTCAACTTTGTATATAGATGACAATTTGCCAGTTTCCTTAAATCAAATGGATAATGTTTATCTAAATAATGTCATGGTTTGTAATATTGACATTCCCCTATATATTTCTTTTTGGCAATCCGTTGTAGGAGAGGATGATTATCTTCCAATTTTGTCTTTTCTGTGAGTCTGAAGATGGCTTATGAGACCGATCAAGGATTGACAGACTCTCCTGCAATTCAAACACAGGTTTCCAAGTGGGGTGGGTGGCTCCAGATTCTTGATTTGGTCCACAGCATGCTGTTTCTGCTGCTCTCGCATTTCTGTTTCTTGTTTTCATCATGAGGTTTCAACATACTGAGATCCTTGCAGCCCACTCTTCCTCTATTTGGGGTGGTCCTGGGCAATAGTCTCCCATGAGTTGATGTCAGTGTTGCATGTTTTCAAGTTGGCCTTGAATACACCCTTGAAGCTTTTTCTCTGCCCTTCTCTTCAGCATATGCCTTGACTGACCTAAGAGAATAAAACTTGCTTTGGGAGTCTGGAGTTGAACATCTGGATGGCATGGCTGACCCAGTGAAGTTGAAGTTGGATGATCATCACCTTGATGCTCGTGGTGTTTGCTTGCGAGATGACAATAAAATTGGTGTGTCTATCTTCCCACTGGATTCAAAGAACTTCTGCAGGAAGCAGTGATGGCACATTTTCAGCGACTCGAGGTGTCTCCTATATGGTGTCCAGGTCTCAGCCTTCTACAATAAAGTGGGAATCATAAATGCTTGATAAATCATGAGCTTGGTTTTGGACCCGATATTGCAATCTTTGAATACCCATTTCCTCAGGTGTCTAAAGGCTGCACTTGCACATTTGAGGTGATGTTAGATTTTGTCATCTATGTCAGACTTCTGCAAAAGAGAGCTTCTGAGGTATGGGACATATTCAGTGCTCTCACTATAAATCTGAATTACTGGAGCTGGGGACTGCTCATTAAGAGCTTGTTGATGGAGGACCTTAATCTTCTGAATGTTAAGCATCAGTTGCATTTTCTTGTATGCCTCAGTAAAGATGCTGATGATTGCCTGAAGGACTGCTTCCAAGTGCAAATGCAAAGTGCTGCACCTAGGGAGAAGGAATCACCAGCACACTTACAGGCTTGGGGAGGGCCTTCTCAGCAACACAGCAGTGGAAAGGGATCTTGGAGTCACTGTTGACTCCAAGATGAACATAAGTTGTCAATGTGACAAAGTGATCAGTAAAGTTAGCCACACTTTATCATGCATTAGCAGGTGCACGGCAAACAGGTCCAAGGAGGTGATACTTCCCCTTTATGTGGCATTAGTCAGGCTGCAGTTGGAGTACTGTGTCCAATTTTGGGTGCTGCACTTCAAGACGGGTGTGGATACGCTTGAGAGGATTCAGAGGAGGGCTACTCATGTGGTGAGGGGCCTGCAGGCAAAGCCCTATGAGGAGAAATTGAGGGCCTTGGATCTCTTCAGCCTCCACAAGAGAAGGCTGCGAGGTAATCTTGTGGCCACCTACAAATTCATTGAGGGGGACAGCAAGGGGGATAGGAAATGTTTTGGTTGCCAGGGCACCCCTTGGGGTAACTAGAAATAATGTCCACAAGCTGACGGAGAGCAGATTTAGGTTAGACATCTGGAAGAATTTTTTATGGTAAGGGTGGCCAAAATTTGGAATGGGCTTTCAAGGGAGGTGGTGCTCTCCCCTACTTCGAGGGTCTTTAAGAGGAGGCTAGACATACACCTGGCTGGGGTTTTCTGACCCCAGTGCTCTTTCCTGCCCAGGGCAGAGGGTTGCATTCAATGATCAGTGAAGGTCCCATCTGACCCAAACATCTATGAATCTATGAATCAAGTGAGAACAAACCACAGCATAATTAGTATTCTTGAGCTCAGTGATTGAGGTCAGGGTGGTCTTGGTGTTGCCTTGCAGTTGGTGGATATTAAACAGGCTACCATCCTTTCAGTAGTTTAGCTCCACTCCTATTGGAAGTTTGTTGGTGGTCAGATGTAGCATCACAGTAAGGAATATTGAGAAGAGTGTTGGAACAATAACACAGCTTTGCTTAACTCCCATCTTAACCTCAAAGGGATTTGTGATAGATCCATTACTGAGAACCACCGCTCGCATACCATCATGGAGCAGGTGAAGAACACTGATGAATTTCATTGGGCATCAATAGTTCAGAAGGATCCTCCACAGCACGTCTCAGTTGACACAGCTGAAGGCTCTTCTGAAGTCAAAGAAGACCATGTAGACGTTTACGTTGTTCCCGTTATTTTTTCTGCAGCTGACAAGCTATGAAGGTCATGTCAGTTGTGCTTCTGATGCCTTAAACCCACACTGAGATTCATAGAGGAACTCTTCAGCAAGTCTCAGAAGAAGAGGGTTCAGGAGGGTTCTCACAATGATCTTTCCTGTAGTGGACAGCAGGGTGATCAATCTGTAAATTTGGACTTGTCTCCTTTCTTGAAGATTGTCACAATCATGGCATCCCTAAGGTCATTTGAGATTTTCTAATCATTCCAGATCCTTAAGATGAGGGCTGTGATGTGAGCTCCTCTTCCTTTCAGTGGGGATTCCAACAGCTCCAGATGCCTTGTCATTCTTCATTTGCTTGATGGCTTTCCTCGCCTCATCAAGGGTTGGAGGGATTCCAAGACCATCTCTGACTGGGTGTTGTGGGATAGAGTTGAAAACTCATCAACAACAGAGTCTCAATTGAAAAGATCTTCAAAATGCTCCTTCCAAAGGGCATTGATGGCTCTCCTTTCCTTGATCAGGTGATATATTTATAGCTCATAATGCAATATACTCCCAAGCACACTCTTGCAAAGAAAGGAAAAAGAAAAAGAAAATAAGAAGTACTAACAGAAATTTAATACATGGCATGCTATATCTTCCAGAGGTGCTTGGGCACATGTAATGCAAAGTCTGTGCCACTGTGCAATGATATAGACAAAGACATCAACAAAAATCATATCAGTGCCACTCATTGATAAACAGAAGCTAGTTTCCTTTGTTTTTTGTTCTGTTTTGCACAACTCAGATTATTTATAAGTCTGTCCTCTCCAGATGGTATCATGTAATAGAGGCTTCTGCTTCCTTAGAGCCAGAGAAAACATAGGTTTTCCCTCAGTGAATCAGATTCAGGACAGCAAGATACCTCATGAGGTATCCTAGCCACTTATGTCTGGTCTGTAGTTTTTTCTGGTTTAAACAGCACCTGCTTTTCAGCCTCCTTAGGGAATATCAGGAAACAGTATTATATGAATGCCAGGTTCAGCCTGTGTCAGCTTTCCTAGTTCTCTGGCAGCTTTGAGCACCATCTCTTTAGTGGAAAAAAATCACAGGAATTTGACTATAAAGGCTCTAGGCTTTCTTTCTTGATCAGGCTTTGTCCAGTAAGACTTGCAGGATCTCCATCTCCAAATCAGTGCTTAAGGGGAGTTTTAAAATGCTAACAAGTTGTTTTGTTACAAACTCAGTGGGATTACCTTTTTCCAGACCCCTCAGGAACTACAGCAATGTGGATATTGTATCTCCTGGATCTGCCTTCAGCACTTCGTTTCTCAGAGCCTGTAGCTCTTTTCTGTGAGAGCCTGTCTACCCTCACAGGCAGATACTCTGTCCTCCACTCCCTGAACTGTCCTGCACCAGGGCATCCAGCAAAGCCTGATCATTCATTACAAATTCCTGCATGTGATCCACTGTAATTTTTAATGCTCAATATCTCTTTAGCCATGCCTACATCAGAGAAAAAAAGTCCTCTGTCTGCCCCTCGGATCTTACCTCAGAGATGTTCATCTTGGAAGCCAAGGGACTCCTTGATCTTTGTGGTTTTTTGATGGCCCCAGACAACAGAGGTGAGGGATAGCTTTCCCCAGCCATAAAGTAGGTTCTATCTTAGTCCTAAGTATAATTTGTGTAGTTGAGTTTCACACATTTTAACAGCTACAAGTGGCCAAAACCAATGCAAAACAGCAGAAGCTTGTTAGACCTTTCCACAGTGCTCCATTGCTCCTAAGGATGACAATTTCACTGCGCTAGCTTAAGACTTTATTCTTTCCACATTGAATTGAAAACAAAAATCTTCCAAGCACATTAAAAAACAATGGAATTATGCAACTTTGAGGGGTTTTTGAAATTTGGAAATGGTAAAACCTGCTTGACACATTGCAGCTTTGTGGTCAGGGTACTGGCCAAAGAAATAACAACAAGACGCATGCCCCTGATCTGCTAGATTCAGAGCATGGGATGGGGGGGAGTAAGAGTAGAGGGGGAAGGTGGGTTTTTTTGTTTATTATTGTTGTGGGAGAGTGTCAGCTGTCCTCCCCCTCCTTCCTCAAGACTTTCCTGCCACACTTAAGAAGATGGAAAAATGATTTGATATTAATTCCTGAGGGGAGGGGTAAAAGATGCCAGACCACCCAGTGTAATGCTTCACAAGTGCCAGTTATTTAACACTGAAACAAAAGAGTACACTCACGCTAATTTCCTCATTAGTGAGAGGCGGCTAAATTGCTGTTCAGATAAATTGCAGATTCCCAGCTGTGGATTGCGGGGCTTCCCCGCTGCTCCAGCCAAGCCGGTTGTCCCCTGGGGTCGAGTTCCTCACTCTGCTTCCCCCCCCGCAGAGATCCAGACTGCTGACTGCTGGTCCCTATGTCCTAGGGTGGAGCCTCTTCATTTGTCCCTTTCTGATCTCGGCTGTTCTCTGCCGCTTCGGATGCCCGTCATCCATCCCAGGAATGGAGCCATCAGGGATTGTGTCTCCCACCTCCCCGAGGTCTTACCAGCCAATATCCAGCCACATGTCCTGAAGGTAAGTATTCCCTCACGTCTCACCAGACCAGGGTTGTCCTTTTCATGTTCCCACTCATGGCATCCTTCACACTTCAGGTAAGCCTGCCACTGCCATGTCTCCTTTTTTCTTCTAGTGCCCCAACGGCAACATCTGATGCTTTGACTCACCTTTTATGTCTGGCAGTGGTCATCAACCTCTTATCTCTTCCTGGTGTGTGTCCTACCTTACCCTCTTCACCTGTGTTTCAGATTCACCCTTGGTTTCACCCTTAGTAACAGGGGTTCAACTTAAGTCCCATTACAATTGTTTATCTGCTTGTTTTTATTTCTAGGACAGTCTTAGCCAAATGACAGAGTCTTGAAGCTGGTCTTCCCCTGGGCCAGTACCCTAATCATCAACCTATAGATTGTGAGAATCTCTTTCAGCAAAACAGCATATTTCAGTGCAATGAGATGAAATAGAACATTTTTAGCATTCAGCTCTATCACACACCTCCAATGGACTCATCAACAGACATGCATCATTGACATGGTTAGTAGAACACTGAAAGATGAGGAATGATGCTCCATAAGCTAAGGACAATGACAATTATTATTAAAATATAATATTTTATGCAAGTATCCTTCCCAGCCTATTTATTTTCATTTTAACATATTACATGGCCTGGTATTTCAGGTACAGCCTTGCTTTCCTATTTATTGTGTAAGTTCCAGGTACATTGACTGTGCTAGAAATAAATACATAAATACAATAAGCATGAGATTATCTTGGTGTTCCAGCTGGTACAAGTGGCATCCTCTTCAAATACAATTCAAGAAAACCTAATTGTACAAGCCAGGAAACCAAAATCCTCCTGGGTGTTATTTAAATATCTGCACTTTTTTCCCCAAAGAGTGAATCCTACTGAGAATTCCACAAAAAACAAAAACGAAACCAAAATTAAACCCCAAAACAAGTGAGAACTGCACAAATAAATCAAAACTATAGTTAATTCAGTTCTTAAATATTTTTGTGATATTCAGTATAGAATAAGCTACTGTAGTTAAATACTGCAGTACACAGCAAATGGAATGTTGAAGATTTAGTAGAAATAGCAGAAAAATCAAAAAGGTACAAGTTAAAGTAATGGTAGTGCTTCACTATAAATCTCCCAAAAGCTTAAGTATACCCTATGAATTGGCTATTCATTATGCAATGATATTTTCAATCTTGAGGGTGAACCTGTGGGGGAGAGGATGTTACTTATGGTCCATTTAAATGAAATCTTTTCATTTCTTATTAAAAGTTTGTTCTCAAATAAATCTCCAAACTATAGCATGGACGAAATGAAAGTGTCCAAAATGAAAAGTTCAGATAAATGTAGATTATACTTAGAATTTGAAAAGCTGAATGATTTCTCTCATCTCTACTCAATTTCAGTAGCTAAAACTATCCAGGATAGTAAAAAAATATGCATCCTTGAAAAAAGGATGCTATAATTCATTCCCTTCCCAGACTAACATTCTATCACGTGTCCACACTAACTGCCTATCCCAACTGCTGGAGTTGATTAAAAACAATAGCATGGTGGTTCACCACAGCTTCCACTATTTAAACCCTACCTTATCTTAAATTTTTCTACAACTTGTGTAGAAACATAGAACTGGAAGTGGCTTCCTGGACCACCAAATCCAGTCTTCTGCAGGCAACACTTAAGTATTGATCAAAACTGACATTTCTAACCCACACAGATTACTAAAAGGCTGCAAAATTCACTATCCAGAAACTAAGAGCAGGCTTCTCATGGGAAGATCCCTGCTATCCAGTTAAGGTATGACCACAATGAATACTGTAGATCAGGACTCTGAAGCCACCAAATTTTCAACATTTTTGTGAAGGCCTTGATTGGGGGAAGCAGAAGAACTTAAGAAATTAAAGCTTATTACGAAGCTAACAGACAGGAGAAGCAGTTTGGCTGTGGCGGAGGTAGGCAAAGAAAGTATGGATTTTCTTAATTTGGGGAAAGGAGAAAGAAGGTGGAAAGAAGCAATGAGTGCCTATGGAAAAAAATGCATTTTATCTCATTATTTGCAAAAGAAGCAGTCTTGACTACATCTAACTTGTATACATAATATTGGGTGTCTAAATGGAAAAGCATCCTGGTTTTCAGAGGGGCTGACTATCCAGAAACCACTTTTGACCTTAGTTTGAGCTTTAGGAGTCCAGTATCTTCTTAAACAGGGGTTGTCAACTGGGAGTATGCATACCCCTGGGGGTACGTGGTAGTGGTGCAGAAAAGCTGCCGGCACTTCCAGCCTCGCTTGTCGACCAGCCGACCCCTCCCCACCTGGCTTGTTGATAGGCTGCTGAGGGTACACCAACCAAAAAAGATTGAAGACCCCTGTCTTAAAAAGAAATTAGGGCACCTAATCAGGCACTTTGCTCTAAGGCACCCCAGCTTCAAGAGAACTACACATTTCAAATAAATTGCAGAATTTATATAGCATTCCACTCTCAAATCAATCTGATATCACTCCAGCACAAGGACGGAGCAGTGAAGAAGCAGAATTATCTGTGCCCAAGAAGAGTTTATGGATTGTTAAATATCCTGTAAACATTTTTTTTTTAACATTGCATTGAAAAAGCTCCTTTCAAACAAGTAGGGTATGGAATAGTCAGATGGTGAGGATCTGTTTCTCCCATCCTCCCTCCAAAATGTCAAAATAGAGCATTTTCTACAGCTCTCATTTATGAATCAGGAGCTTTTAGACAACTTGAGAAGGGTTTGTTTGCAGGAGCTCATCGCTTGTAAAAGACTCATGGCTGCTCTGGAGATGAGTAAAATAGCTACTGATGAGATTCAAATCATATTCTACCTTTTCAGTTGTTAATTTTAAACATAATTCATAGTCCATTATGCTGTAAGAAACCGCAGGAATTATCTCTCATTGTGTCTTACATTTTTTATCATTATGTATTCACAATTACCAATTTTATTTCTCTCACTTGAAATGTGGCTGGAAACATGCAAAAATTAACCTCAGTGTTTACATTTAACTTTAATTCAGTTTCTCAAGGGTCTCCCACTGTAAGTACACATTTGCACAGTAAAATAGATTTATTAGGGTCTAACCCCTGCAAATAACTTTTGTTTAAAAATTGCTTAAATACTAGCCTTATTAGAGCTGGCCCAAACCAAAATTCTTACAACCAAACACTGCTGACCCCTAAGTTACTTCAATTATACAGACAAATCGAATTATTGTAGCTTTAGGCCATTTTAGTGCATCTCACATTTTTACAGTGACTTTTGAAATGGCAACCAAGAAAAATGGAGGGGTTCCTGCTATTCATTCTCCTTTACAATGTCAAAGTATTTTCTTGTTAAATAAAATATGTCAAAAATGCATCCTAGAGCATTCCACAGAGAGAAAGATTCCATAGAAAAGTCTGGCCATTAGGGTGATAGCCTGAGCTTTAGAATGCATGGGTTTTATTGCCTGCTTCACCTGGGTGAACAAGTCACTTCATCTCTTTGTGCCTCCATTCCCCATCTATAAGATGGAGATTTATATTGTACATTTTCTGCCCCTCACAGAGATGTTCTGAATAGAGCTGGCTGGGAATTTTCCAAAATATTATACATCAGAAAATGCCAACACATTGAAATCAGAACTCCTTTTTTTGTGAAAGCACATATGTTTCAATAAAACCTTTGTCAGGAAGGTTTCTTGGGTCCTGGGTAGTATCAGCAATTTATCCTATATAATTAGCCTACTATTGTTGTTCTTCTGGCTCTTTGCCCTAATTATTAGGGTAACAGAGTCATGCTTTTTTTTGCTCTCTCTCTAGCATGATGAATGTTTAATTATTTTCTGCACTATTCCCCAGCTGAGGGTTGTGGAGTACTCCAGAATGAACTATTGACTTGGGGTTAGGGCCCTTTCCAGGGAAGTAAGAGGTATGGGTCTAAATCCCCTCAGGAAGGGAAGTGTATGGAACTTGGTTCTTGCTAATCCTGCAGGAACATTCTAACTATCCAAGGGGAAGGCAACTTTTGCTCTTTCTGTTGTGTTTTAAGAGACAAGAGAGATGGTTCCTCCATCTTCCAAACAAAGACTGTGGCATTTACCTTCAAAAAAGGGTTCAATACTATGGACCTCACCTCCTCCAGGTTAGCGATCGGCCACTGAGGGACCCCCCCCACCCAATCAGTGATCTGGTTCCCCCCAGACTGGGGAGGCACCAGTTGCTCATGTCCCCTTCCCACAGTCCCCGCAGCCTAGGCAACTAATGCAGGGTTCTGGACACCACTCCCAGGGCCAGGACCCTGAAAGTTAGGCATTGCAATGCTTAGTGGTGTTTCACTTCTTCTGGACTTACTTGTTTGTGTCTTCCTTTCATTCTTTCTGCCTCCTACACTATGGATAGCTTCCCATCACCCTCTTTCTCTCTCTGCCAGGTCACCTCTCTTTAGAATTTTTTCTACATTGATGGCACACATTAATAACACCATCTGTGTTGTGCACAACTCTGTATATGCATCTGAGGATTAAACAAAGAATGGATACACGTTTTAATAGTATTTAAATAATTAAAGATTGTTGTGATTCTCATTAAGTTTTATTCATCCTGTTTACAGCCACTAGCTGCTATTAAAAAAAGCCTAGATTCTATTTCCTTTACTCTCAATATAGCAATAGGCTCAGCAAGGAGGTCTGTTAAGGTCAGTGGAGCTACTCCTGGAGGAAGGTACTGCTTGTTGTAAATTAGGAAGACATAACATAGCTTTAAGTAATTAATGTATTATTGAATAAATAAATAAATAATTAGATATGTGTTAATGATAATTGAGTTTTTGTGTACCACTATACAGTTCATTTCAAATAAATATCTAATGAATTGCTGCAGAGGAGTAAATAATTAAACATTAGTTACCATTAGCAACTCATTTAATAATAGTACTACTAAACTAATCCATATACAGCATCCTTTCATTCTTGCCTGTTTGATACAAAAGTTGTGGATATCAGAGTTAAAATCAGCTGGTTCAGAGAGCAAGAAAGATTTAAAAAACCCCATTGGGCTACTTATGATAATGGTGGTAAGTGCTAGAAATAAAAATGCTGCTAAATGATTACTTTTCTTGTCTCTTTACCAAGTAAGAGGGAGAGATTAGCTCAGGGCAAAAGATCAAGTTGTTTAGGGATGTAAAGGAATAACTAAGTAGTTTTCAGATAGCACAATTTGCTGTGGCATGTGGAACAAACTCGGGCCCCCTCTACACGTGCAGGTAAAGGCATGATGGGTTCTATTGTGCAATTCCCACAGTCACACCTCATGCTGTGCCACATGGGCAGGGCAGAAGGTACAATTGTGGGATTGCAAATTAGATCCAAACATGCCTTATTGCCAGTTCAGGGTTCCCCTGCACTGGCAAAAACAAAGCTCTCATGGTTGGGAGCCCACTCACCTATGGTGATCCCCCCATCCTGGGGATTTCACACACCCCTAGGTCTAGGAGATAGTAGCTGCATCTGCATCTATGTCCTGGAAGCTGCAGGGTCCTGGCACGACCCAGAGTTGGCAGCTGCTGGGGCTGAGTGTCCCAAGCAATTGCAGGACTTGCAGCCCCAGCTTGCCTAGGTGCACTCCTGTGGCTGGGAGCCCACAGCTGATAGGGCTCCCAGCCACAGGGGAGATCCTGCTACACATGCAAATTAAAGATCAATAGTAACCAGCTGTACACATTTTTGAGCTCTAACTTTATAGCTTGCTGAAAATTTTTATTGTGTGATAAATATTTTGCACATGTAACTGGTCTCAAGGTTAGTTGCACAATACCTGTAAAATGTAGAGGGGGGCCTGCAAGTAGTACTTTCAGACATTATATACTCAGCAGAACCATTTTTACTCTTTTCAATTACCATTAGGCTCTGAAGAAATTTCTTGAGATTTGAAAATGGTAATGTATGCCACCCACAGGGTTTGGTACACTAGGTACCTGACTTTAGAGACTCTTCCCACTAGCTCTCATCATCCCTTCTGGCTCTTCCTATCAGTATTCTCACCTGCCATGACTTGATGGAACAAACTGACAGGGAAGGCTGCCCGTGGGTGAGGGGACCTTTGGGAGCCAGACCCTTGTCTGGGCCAGGGCTCTCCTGGCCTCATCCCACTTTTACTCTAGCTGTACCTCTAGCTTGGAGCCCACTATTTAGGAGCACAAGCTTTGGGCTCAAAGGGTAATTGCCCTGAGTTCTGCCACTACTTTTTAGTCCCTGACAGGCTTTGCCTTCTGGGCTTGGAACCTATCCCCCAGTTTCTATCTTCTCAATCATGTTTTAAATTTGGGGTGTCTCCCAAGCACATTCACTGGCCTCTGTCTCACCTACAGCCACAATATGGACCACCAGAACAACATTTACCCAAAATATAAACACCTGCTTGGCTCAAAACAAAAATGGCTCACCCAGGGTTCGGCCCACCCTGAGACAGTATTCTTCAAGCCACAAACAAAGATAGAAAAGGTCCCAGAATTTATGATTCCTGATGCAGAATCTCGGGTCTTCTTCACTCCAGCTGCCACTCTGAGTCCCTTGTTCACGGGGTGGAATTCGGTCCCTTTGCCTGTTCCTTCCTCCTGTGGCTCCTACGGCCTGAACATAGTGAGGTAATGCATATTCTTCCATATCTGGAATATTGGGAGACAAAGAAATAATATTCTTGGTGACAAGAAGGAAGAATTTAAAAAAATACACACACACACAATATATATATTGTTGTATATACAGAAAAGGTTCTTTGGGTGAATCTGATATCTTTTATTAGACCAACTTAAATAGTTGGAAAACAATTATTAAGCAAGGTTTTGGGTTCAAAAACCCTTCGTCAGGCTAAGGAAGTTTCAGCAGTTGGTGTGTGCTCTTCCTGGATGGAATGAAAAGTAAAGAAGCCAGCGGCTGGGCTGGTATGCATACAAGACAGGTAGTCAGTGAAAATGTAGATTGAGGAGTCAATGGGTGAGAGACAGGCTGGGGAAGGGGGGGGGGGGGGGAAGAGAGAGCCTAGCTTGTCTCTCATCCATTGACTCCTCAGTCTACATTTTCACTGACTGCCTGTCTTGT
>NW_005842987.1:259653-265774 GCF_000455745.1 Alligator sinensis | reverse complement strand
ATATATATATATATATATACACACACACACACACACACACAGAAAGCATTCATACAATCATAGAAAGTTAGGGTTGGAAAGGACCTCAGGAGGTCATGAAGTCCAACCCCTTCCTCAAAGCAGGACCAACGCCAACTAGATCATTCCAGTCAGAGCTTTGTCAAGCTGGGCCTTAAAGACCTCCAAAAGATGGAGATTCCACCACCTCTCTAGGTAAACTGTTCCAGTGCTGCACCACCTTAGTGAGAAAGTTTTCCTAATATCCAACTTAAACTTTCCTTAAACTTGAAACCATTGCTCCTTGTTCTGTCATCTGTCACCACTGAGAACAGTCTAGCTCCATCCTCTCTGGAACCCCCCTTCAGGTAGTTACAGGCTATCCAATCCACCCTCAGTCTTCTCTTCTGCAGACTAAATAAACCCAGTTCCCTCAGCCTCTCCTCATAAGTCATATGCCTCAGCCCCTGAATGATTTTCATTGCCCTCCACTGTACTCTCTCCAACTTGTCCACATCCTTTCTATAATGGGGGGCCAAAAACTGAACACAGTACTCCAGATGTGGCCTCACCAGTGCAGAATAGTGTGGAACAATTACTTCCCTCAATGTGCTGGCAATGCTCCTATTAATACAGCCCAGTGTGCTTAGCTTTCTTGGCAACAAGAGAACACTGCTGACTCATCATATTGTCCACTGTAACCTCCAGGCCCTTTTCTGCAGAGCTGCTACCTAGCCAGTCAATCCCCAGGCTGTAGTGATGCATGGGATTCTTCCATCCTAAGAGAAGGGCTTTGCACTTGTCCTTGTTGAACCTCATGAGATTTCTTTTGGTCTAATCCTCCAACTTGTCTAGGTCACTCTGAATCCTAGCCCTACACTCCAGTGTATCCAGTACACTCCCCAGCTTGGTGTCATCCACAAACTTGCTGAGGGTGCAATCCATCCCAGTTTCCCAATCGTGAATGAAGTTGTTGAACAAAAACAGCCCCAGGACCAACCCCTGGAGCACTCCACTTGATATTGGCTGCCAGCTAGACAGTGAACCATTGAGCCTGACCATACTACCTGTTGAGCCTGGCAATCCAGTCAACTTCCTATCCACCCTACAGTTTATTCATCCAGCCCATACTTCCTCAGGTTGCTTGCAAGAATGCTGTGGGAGATGGTATCAAAAGCCCTGCTGAAGTCAAGGTGTAACATCCACTCTTTTTCTTGCATCCACAGAGCCAGCTGTCTCATTATAGAAGGCAATAAGGTTGGTCAGGCATGACTTGCCCTTGGTCAATCTATACTAACTCTTCCTTATCACCTTCTTCTCCTCCAAGTGCTTAGAAATGGATTCTTTGAGGACCTGCTCCATGATTTTTCTTAGGGCTGAGGTGAGACTGTCTGGTTCCCTGGATCCTCCTCCTTCCCTTTCTTAAAGATGGGCACTATATTTCCCCTTTTCTAATCATCCAGGACCTCCCCCAATCACCACAAGTTATCAAAGATAACAGCCAGAGGCTCTGCAATCACATCAGCCAACTCGCTCAACACCTTTGGATGTACTGCATCTGGCCCCATGGACTTGCACGTCCAGCATTGCTAAATAGTCCCTAACCTGATCTTTCACCACTGAGGGATGCTCACCTTCTCCTCAAACTGTGCTGCCCTTTACAGCAGTCTGGGAGCTGACCTTGCCTGTCAAGACTGAGGTAAAAATGTATCAAGTACTTCAGACTTTTCCTCATCATCTGTCACTAGGTTGCCTCCCTCATTCAGTAAGGGACCCACACTTTCCCTGACCTTCTTCTTGTTCTTAACATTCTTGCAGAAACCATTCTTGTGACCCTTCACATCCCTTGCTAGCTGAAACTCCAATTGAGCTTTGGCCTTCCTTTGTCCCTGCATGCCTGAGCAATAGTCTTATATTCCTCCCAAGTTGGTTGTCCAAGCTTCCACTTCTTGTAAGCTTCTTTTTTGTGTTTCAGCTCACTGAAGAGTTCTCTGCTAACCCCAGCTGGTCCTTACCATATTTTCTATTCTTCCTGCCACATTTGCTAATGTTTGGATGGTTTGTTCCTGCACCCTCAGTAAGGTTTCTTTAAAATACAACAAGCTCCCCTGGACTCCTTTCTCCCTCAGACTGGGGAGGCCAGGGGATCCTGCTTATCAGTTCCCTGAGGGAATCAAAGTCTGCTTTTCTAAAATTGAGTGTCCATACTCTCTTTTCTTCCTTTGTCAGGATCCTGAACTCAATTATCTCATGGTCAGTGATTGCCCAACTTGCCATCCACATCTACATTCCCCAACATTTTTTCCGTTTGCGAGCAGTAAGCCAAGAACAGCACAGCTCCTAGTTTGTCTGTCCAACACTTGTACCAGGAATTTGTCCCCAAAGCTCTCCAAAAATGTCCTGGATTCCCTGTGCACTGCTGCATTGCCCTTCCAGCAGATGTCAGGGTGACTGAAGTCCCTCATGAAAGCCAGGACCTGTGATCTGGAAATTTCCATTGGTTGTCTGAAGAAGGCCTCATCTACCTCATCCTCCTGCTCAGGCAGTCTGTAGCAGACACCCACCACAACATAATCCTTGTTGCTCTCCCCTCTAACCTTAACCCAGAGACTTTCAATAGGCCTATCTCCAATTTCATACTAGAGCTCTGAGCAGTCATACAGTTTTTTTTACACACAGCAAAACTCCTCCTTCTCTTCTCCCCTGCCTGTCTTTCCATGACAGTGCTCCAGACATGCGAGCGCTCACCAAGTCTCTATTATTCCAATCGCATCATAGTTCCTTGACTGTGCAAGAACTTCCAGCTTGTCTTGCTTGTTTCCCGGGTTCTGTGTGTTCGTGTACAGACACCTGAAGTGATTAGGCAACTGCCCTACTTTCTCAGGAAGAATGAGGCCTCCCCTGTTGCCCCCTCTTGCTTCTGCTTCCTCCAGGTCTCTTGCTTCCCCAGTTACCTCAGGGCTTTGTTCTCCATCCCCTGGCAAACCTAGTTTAAAGCCCTTCTCCCTAGGTTAGTGAGCCTATGTGCAAACATGCTCTTACCTCTCTTTGTCATGTGGATCCCATTTCTTCCTACCAATCCTTCTTCTTGGAAGAATAGTCCATGGTCAAAAAAGCCAAATCCCTGCTGGTGACACTACCTGCACAGCCATGCACTGATCTTCAGGATGTGTCTGCTCCTGCCAGAGCCTTTCTCCTTGACCAGAAGGATTGACCTGTGCCCCCGACCCCTTCACTCTTGCACCCAGAGCTCTGTAGTAACTCTTGATCTGCTGAGGGTCACCCCTGGCTGTGTCATTGGTGTCATGGATGAACAGCATGGGATAGTAATCAGAGGGTTGGACAAGTTGTGGTAATCCTTCCATGACATGTTGGATCTGGGCTCCAGGCAAGTAGTAGGCCTCCCAGGACAACAGGTCAGGCTGGCAGATGGATCCTTCTGTCCCTTGCAGAAGGGAGTCTTCAGCCATGACCACCTGTCACTTTCTCTTCATGGCAGTGGTCTTGATCCTCCCCACCTTGGGGATTCTTGGTCTGGCCTCTTCCACCAATGGAATGTGCTCCTCCTCTTCTGTTGCTAGTGCTCCATATCTGTTCTCCAGGCAAACCACTGCACATGGAGATGACAGCTTCTTTCTGCCAGAAAATTCAAGCTTCCAGCTTCCACCTTCCTCGGAGTCCATGCCCTCTTCCTTTTGTAGTACCACCTCTGGCAGTCCTTCCTTCACAGTCTTAGAGCTTTCCTCCAGCATGGAACTGATGAAGTCCTCATGAAAGAGGATGTTTTGGAGCCTTGCTACCTCCTCCTGTAGCTCTCTTGCCTTTTCCCTCAGGGACATCACCAGAAGGCACGGCTCACATTGAAGGCACTCCCCTACCTAGCCGACACTGGAAGGAGTGTACAAGCTGCAGTCTGCACAGCACTGAACCAGGACCTCAACAGAAGCCTCAACGGTGTATGGTCCTGCCTGGAGAGACACCTCACAGGTGGAAGCAGAGGAAGGGCTGGAAGTGGCAGTGGCTGTGGGATTGCGACATCCTCCAGCAATGTCTTTGGGTTTTCTAATCTTCTGACTCTTACTTCCTGCCTCTCTTTCCAAGCAGACCTTCCCTTGGAAACTCCTCTGTTGCTGACCTGTTTTCTGTTCCTTGATCTGAAGGGTTCCCTTTTCCCTGCAATCTCTTTCCTCTCAGCAAACTTACAGTGAAGGAATGTGAGAGAGAGAGTTTCCAAGCAAACTCCCCCTTGCTCTGGACTCTAGTTAAACAGGGAGTTTAAGTCTTGGTCTGGTTGTTGAGTTTTAGCCGCTAAAATAAACTATGTAGTTAGTCAGTCCTAATTACGTATGAAAAAAGAAGAATCATGTCTTTCAGGCTCCTCTTTATTCAAAGTGGGGGGCTGCAAACTGACTAATGAACTGCTTGCAAATTGTCCTGTTTGCTTCTCCCTGTTCACTGTTCCCTTGGTCACTTGGAGTGACTCCTTATATACCGTTCCTGGGCCTGGACTGGCTAGGCCCTTGTGTTAGGACCCTCTGTCACACCCAGGCAGCAACCAATCAGCAGTCACTATACTACCATTATCTAAACTGATGGCACATCCTTATTGGAATATGAGTCTCAGTTTGAATCATTTAATCTATAAGCAAAACAAAATACCACCACCATCAGCACCATCACACACCACCAGGAGGGAAGTGTGGGAGTGGGAGAGGGGACAGAGGTTAGAGAACAGCCCCTAAAGATCATGCAAAATTAAGTGATGTTTCAGCCTAAAGCGTTGTGCCCGCCTCTGCTCCAAAAGGCGCTCTCGAGCAACTCTTGCACGGGTGGCTACCCGGATCTGCCCCGCTCTCGCTGGGGAGTCCCCGGAACTCACCGACTGCGGTCGCGGCTGGGCCCACAGCAGGGGGGTCCCCCTCTCTGCGGCCTCCAGTGCCAAAGCGCCCCTGAGTGGGCTCTCACGGGGCTCCGACCTCCCCTACACCACAGCCAACGCCACCTTTGGTCGCGGACCTTCTGTTCCTTGTCCCCGGACGAGGACTGGGCGTCGAGGGCCCTCTTTGCCCTTGCGGCCTTCTTTCCTGATGCCCCGCTGGCTTCTCTGCCTGGGCTCCCCTGGTTCCCTCACCGGGATTCCCGCCGGCTCTATCCCGGTTCCCTCACCGGAGTTTCTGCCAGCTCTATCCCGGTTCCCTCACCGGAGTTCCTGCCGGCTTCCTTGTTCCTACACCACAGTTCCTGCCGGCTTCATCCCGGTTCCCTCACCGGAGTTTCCGCCGGCTCTAGTCCGGTTCCCTCACCGGAGTTCCCGCAAGCGCCCTCTCTGGGTTCCTCCTCGGAGCCTATGCCAGCTCGTCCCCAGTTACCTCACCGGTGGTTCCAGCTGGCCCTCTCTCTGGGCTCCTCCTCGGAGCTTCTGCCGGCTCCCTCGTCAATTTCGCCACTCTTCTTCGACACTGTGGCTCTCCCAGCCTCCGTCGCTCCCGGCGCTGCTGCAGCCTATTCGGCCCACGGCAAAGGCCCCTTGTGGGTGCCCGGCTCCACTCCCAGGCTTCCCCCCGGGCTTCACATCCTCCCGCAGTGCGCCCCCTCTGCCTTCGGGGCCGCGTTTTATTTCCGCTGAGTGGCGCCTCTCTCTGATGTCACTCCACCCCAGCCGTATGAAAGCGCGGCTAACGAGCCACGCGGGTGGTTCCCCGGCCTGCATGCTGCCACTGCTCCCACCTCCTGCGAAGCATAAGTGAGTATTTCCTCTGGCTCTGGGCCAGGGCCTCCCTCTAGTCCCATTGTCCCTGGGACATAACCCCCCACTTAAGATGCCTTGGGGCGCTGCTTTGTTTCCCCTGCGGGTCGTACCTGTAGGGTCAGTCCATCCTTTCACTGGATCCTTTTGGTCCCCGGCCTGGTCTTCAATTCCACACCTAGATAAGAAGTCCGCCACGGTGTTGGTTTTCCCGGGTCGGTATGTGATGCAGAATTTATACGGTTGGAGCGCTAATGCCCACCGGGTGATCCGGGCATTATCGGACTTGGCTGTACTTAGCCACTTCAGTGGGGCGTGGTCTGTCACTAGTGTAAATTCCCTGCCCATCAGGTAGTACCTGAAGTAGTCCACCGCCCA
>NW_005842987.1:257109-257949 GCF_000455745.1 Alligator sinensis | reverse complement strand
AACGGCCCCTGCCATTGCGTTAGGAGCTTACTAGTGGACGTGGGGAGCAATACCAGGACCCTCTGCCCCGGTTCGAATTCTCGCTCCTTGGCCCCGCGATCATACTGGCCCTTTTGGTGGGTTTGGGCTTCCCTTAGGTTCTCGTGGGCCAGATCCCGGGCCAATCTGATCCTCCATTGGAACGCCTGCTGGTATGTCTTCGACTCCTGGGAGGGTCCTTCTCCTCACTCCCATTCTTCTCTTAGGACCTGTAATAAGCTCCGCGGGCGATGCCCCAATACTAGTTCGAATGGTGAGAACTTTGTGGATTCTTGGGGGGTGTCCCTGAGAGTGAATAGTATTAGGGGGAGGAGGAGGTCCCATTTCCGGGGATCCCCCTGTATGCACCGGCGCAATGCCCGTTTTATGGTTCCGTTAAGGTGTTCTACCAGCCCATTGATCTGTGGATGGTAGACCGAGGTGCGGAGCTGCTTTATCTGAAGGGTCCGGCATACCGCTCTTAGAACCCCGGACATGAAATTTTTCCCTTGGTCTGTCAGGATCTCTTGTGGGATCCCCACTCGGGCTATCCAATTTATTAGTTCCTCTGCGATACGTGGGGCCGTTACTGTTCGCAGGGGGATTGCCTCCGGGTATCGGGTGGCATAGTCCATGATAACTAGAATATATTGGTGACCTGAGCTACTGCGGGGCACTGGGCCCATGACGTCTAAGGCGATCCTCGAGAACGGGGTGGTAATAACAGGCATGGATTAGAGGGTGACCGAGGAGGGCGTTCAGTTTTTGTCTTTTGACAAATGGGGCAGGCCGCACACCGGCGGGCTACTTCCTCCCTCATCC
>NW_005842987.1:196557-256615 GCF_000455745.1 Alligator sinensis | reverse complement strand
CAAAGCCACGTCCCCTCCGCCGACCACATAACTGCAGTCCATAGGCTTGCTGAGGCCTTGGCCTCACCACCGCTCTGCTGGGGCTTTTGTTCGGTTATCTGGGGCCCACCGTTCCGTGGCCTGCCGCGGGCATTCTCTGGAAAAATGGCCCCTCTGCCCGCACCGGAAACATACCGTATCCCTGGAAGCCCCTTGATCGGGTGGACGCCTGCGCTCCGGTTCTTGTGGGGCTGCCACCGAGGGTCCCTGGTTCTTCCTCTCCCTGGGGTAGTACGCCTCCGAGGCAGTGAAAGCTTCAGCCAACCTCAGAGCTTCCTCACAATTCTGTGGGGTATGCTGCCGGATCCATCATTGCGTCTGCTCCTCTAAGTCATTCTGGAACTGCTCCAGGATGATCTGGTTGGCTAATGCCTCTCGGTCATGCCCTGCTGGACTCACCCACTTATCCAGCAAGTCGCGCAACTGTTAACAGCACTCTCGGCTGTCTTATCTCGTGGCCCTTCTTAGCTCGGAATCAGCGCCGGTAGTGCTCGGGGTTGATCTCCAAGCGATATAAGATGGCTTCCTTTACTGACTCGTAGTCCAGGGCATCCTCCCTCGACAGGGCCCGGTACGTGGCTTGGGCCTTGCCCACTACTAAGGCCCCCAGCTGGCTGGCCCAGTATCTCTTATCCAATCCTGTCCCCGGGCCTCACGTCCTCCCGCAGCGTGCCCCCTCTGCCTTCGGGGCCGCGTTTTATTTCCGCTGAGCGGCGCCTCTCTCTGACGTCACTCCGCCCCAGCTGTATGAAAGCGCGGCTAACGAGCCGCGCGGGTGGTTCCCCGGCCTGCACGCTGCCACTGCTCCCACCTCCTGCGAAGCATAAGTGAGTATTTCCTCTGGCTCTGGGCCGGGGCCTCCCTCTAGTCCCGTTGTCCCTGGGACAAGCATTATTACTTCTTTGGGGATGGTGAGTAGCAACTTGCCCCTTCCATTGTGAGACAGAATATTTTTTTTTCCTAAAGGAGTTTATGCCCACAAGAGGGTCCAAAGCCAGAATAATGCTGTGCCTTGGGCTGTCAGAAAGATGAAAGTCCACTGTTTTGATCCTAAATTATAAGAGGAATGGAGATCTGGAGATAATAGACACTACGGGTGTGTCCAGACGTGCATGGACATTTGGTTCTCTGGGGACAGGTAGCGGCGGTACACACTGTGCCACTGCTTCTTGTCTTTGGGGAACACCTGTGCCATGTGTGCTTTAGCGCATGGCAAGTTGCCTCAGGTGGCATAGGGGAAGCTGCCCCTGTAGCCTTCCCTGGGGTCCTGGGGGCCTCTGGACCTGCAGCCACAGTGATCCTGCTGGGCAGAGCCTGGCCAACAGTTACAGCTCTGAGTGGCCCGGCTCCGCTTTTTAGCAGCGCATGCTGTCCGAGCATGCTCTACTTTGGTTGGTTTTTTTCTTTTGTGTTTTTTTTAATCTCTGGATATCCAGGGGTCAAAACAAAAACAAACAAATAAAAAAAGAACAGTAGGGGAAAAGAAATGGAGCAATGCATGCTTGGGCAGCTCCCCCTTGTAGCGCTGAGAACTCTGGACTATTTGGCATGTGGTGCTGCAAATGTGTTTGCAGTGCCACATACTGCATGGCCACGCTTGTCTGTATGCACCCTATGTCTTTTAGGTCTTCCTGTAGGGGAGGAGGAATCAATAAGGGATCTGGTAAAATGAAGGAGATTAATGTGCATATGGGATTCATGTTGTAGAATTATAAGTATGACTTGAGTATTTCTACACTATTCAACAGCATGAAGTTAGTAAGTCCCTTTTACTGACACATGCTGCTGATGGTCCATCTACTGAGAAAGCTTGGAGTCCTATACAGACCCCAGGTAAACAGCACCCTCCTGTGCTCAGTGGCTAAGTTCAGATTTTTATACATGACTTTACTAGCCAGTGATAAGGCTTAAGGAGACAGCTGTGGAAATATTGAGTTCTCAAGCCCAGCGACACTTCCTGTTCTTTTAGCAACACTGTTCTCCCCTTATTTTAAATTACTTTCCCTTTATTTGTCTGGAAGCAAGACACCAACTTGGAATTGCCTGTCTGTTCAATGAATGCACTTTCAAAATATTATGACACAGGAAAATCCACTTGGTACACCATTTCATTTAGCCAATGCACATAAGGGAGTGATGTAGTCAGCAACCACTTGGCTGCTTTGGTTCTCTAGTCTAATGACAAATCCTTCTAATTAGAGAATGTGTATGCTGTCCCTTTTCTGTGCATGTGGAGGTATACAGTGGGAAATGAATGGCTTCCAACAACAAACTCTCATTTATATCTGCCATCTTCATTTCAGTTTCATAATAGAAAATTTCTTAGAAAGCTGAAATGGTAAATAATGTGGAAACCATCACTGAACTTAACTTGAATTAATCCAAGTCCTCATTTAAAAAAAAAAAAATGCTCCCATTCTGACCTATGAACTTCCAGAAAAAGACTAACAAGCAGACCAGCTACTTATACTGCACAAGTCATTGTCAGAGTGCAAATAATCCTACCATATGCCTACTACCTGGTAAACATCTTGCTTGCTTAAAGCTAATCCCCTGAAGTTTTTGTGCATAAACCAATTAAAATAGCACATGAACAATAATAAGTATCTTGTAGAAACTAGTAAAGACAATTTCGCTGTTGAGTAGAATATTTGCCTCAAAAACAATATTATGTTTTTGTGCATGCATCTCCATAGTTCTTTTAATAAGTGTAGGTAAATTGGAAAGCAAACAAGCAATGAGCTAGATAGCCATTTTCCAGTCACTTTTTTTATTCTGCCTACCCTGCATGAAAAAATTAAAATGAAAGTTAAAGTAACACAACATGAGCCAATCTATGAAATGTAATGTCCCAAAGCAGGTTCAGCATGCCTGAACAAGAACACAATAAGGGAAAAAAAGTTAATCTAATTATAAAACTTGTGACCATTAAGTTATTTATATTGCAGATATTTTCTGCAACTCTTTGCAAAGCTTTAAATATATAAAATCAAAGAAAATAATTTTGTGGAAAATGAATAAGATAGCTGATGATAAAAAATTAAAATGAATTATGGAAAAGCCTGTATAGTAACATGAAATGCAATTCTGCTATTGAAATTGCTTTAGTATTGTAAGCAGTTAAAAAACTCTTTTCTAAAATGATCAACATCTATTTCCAGAAATGTATGTTTGGATAATAGGTACGGTTACAAATTATGATGAACTTTCTTCCAAGAAGCAGACCAAGAAATATTCAAATGTGTAAAGATTAGTTTTATTAAGTGTCATCTATGACCTTGAAAGTAATAACAGCAAATAATCAGGATAGAGAGCCACATGCTAAATAAGTTATATCGTATGGAATCTGAACTAAACTACATTCTAAATCCCTAAGCGGTAAGAAATAGAGGGCCATATTCTGCACTGTATGATGTTGACTGGGAGTACATGGTGAAACTGAGTAATGGTCAAATATATCTTAAGTGTACATTACTGTCAATGTACACTTCATTAGCTAGCTTGCTATTTGATTTTTTTTCTTAACCTCAGCAAGTCATTTCACTACATGGTCACTGCTAAATCAGTGATGACGATGAGTTTACAGCTCAGGAAGTTCCAAAATAAACAAAACAAAACTCACGTATTTCAAAAAGCTTTTGCACCTAAGTTATAGGGCAACTCTATTTCAGTCTGACTCTTAATATTGCTGCACTGTTATAAAGTTCCTAGGCCTAATTTTATTCTGTGTTACAGAGGAATTGTAAAAATTCACTGACTTCAGTAAGGTGAATGCCCAGATATGATTGCCAGTAGCTGATCCCCTTTCATTGACATGTTCAGTATCAAAAAAAGATGCTGAGCTCTCTGCACCCATATTATTACTGAGGAGACAATTTATAAAGGGTGACAGTATTGCCATCGGAGCCTTCCTCTTGTTACTGCATTCTAGGGTTTTGGTTTTGGTTTATTTTGTTCTGCTTTGGTCTCTTCCTCCGCGGCAATGGGACATTGGGCAAAGTTAATGCCCTTGGCTAACAACTGCTTGCAAATGCAGGGAACTGGAATTGATTTATGGTCTACCTTCTGAAGCCCTCTAGGACTTTGGGAGCAGAGAATAACTGCAGCATAGAGCACTCTAGCCATAGGTCTAGTCCATCTGTTATATAGAGGATTGGGGTCCACCTACTATATAGAACGGAGAGCAATTTGCATTTGCTTCACTGTTTGCAGAAGCTCATTTGATAGACTGTTTTTTGGCAAGAGAAGAAGGGTTCTGCTCATTCTTAGTCTGTTTTGCTCTGCCAGAGTACCTCTAAAAGTGTCATAGCGTAACTGAGAATCAAGCAATGGTGGTCTAATTCTAGCAACACTCCTACAAAATAATAAAAGTATAAAACTCCCTTGCTTTACTTGTAAATGTGCTTGTGCAGTACAGGTTGTTCTTAAAAAAGAACCTTTCAAATGTAAGAAAGATAGCTGCTGAAAATATTTTGTCTTAATATGATCTTTTTCATATTTGCTCTTGTACAATGGGATCCACTGAAAGTTTTGCTATGCAACAGTGCAATAGTACCTCACTATTTCCTGCTCTAAGGAAATGACTCAATTACTACAGGTGCTGTTTACCATCTGATAGTGCCCACCATACTATATGGCTGGTACATTTGGCATGCATCATGTTACAGATTCCATACATCAGCTATCAATTACATCTCTAAAGCCATTCTGTCACATTTTGCTGGAAATAAGTGTGCATTCTCATCTTTTTATTTAGGGATTGATGTGTGAAACTCCTATTAATGTCAATGTTCATTCCACATTTTAACCCTTATGCATTAGGATGAGAACACTATATATCTATAAAAGCAGTAGTGCAAATGTCCTTTTTCCAGGTTAAAACACCAAGTCAGTTATGTAACTAGATATGCTACATATAGCTCTTGGCAGTGCTAAAAACAAGTCATTTGGATTAAACATTTTCAGGCAGCACATTTTATAACTTAAACATTATTATCTGAGACCCCATTTAGTTTAATGCAATTTGTCTGAGAGCATGAACTTTTTTTCCCCCTCAAGATAGTTTAGAGACTTTAAAGAACATTTTTTGCAAGTTTTAAGTGTTATTTACAGTAGATTTGCAAGAAATTATTATTACCCAATGACTCCAATGCACAGAGTGTTTTTGGAGACATAATGTAATAATACTTAAACTAGTGTTTAACAGATTTAACTAGGATTCTGATCAAAAGTTAAAATATACTAAATATGGATAAAATGGCCGAATTAAAGACAACCTGAATAAAATGACAGGTTATTTCAGGATTGCCAAGAGAGGGAACTTAGTTGCTTGACTAATGCAATAACTTTCAGTTATTTCTGTGGAAATGTAGGGACTCTGGATCTACACCAATGAAAATGAAAGCAGAATTTGGGCTTTAGCTCAATTATTTGAGTTGAATTAAAATGAAAAATGCTAGAGAATAAAAAATCTCAAATTCTCACTTGAGAGAACCTTCAATTTAGCATTTGTAGTTCTCCAGTGAAGCTTGGAAACAGGTAAAGCAACAATGAAGAACAAAGTTTTTGTCTACCAGTAATGTCACAGCCATCTCATTTCCGGACTTAATCCATGAAATGAAAGTAACTTGGATTTCTCTACAGTCTAAAAATACAGCACAGTGGCTGCACATCATATATCAGTTACCCATTCGTTTCTCAGTGGTAAAAAATTTTTAATTGTAGCCTTGGAACTCAGAAATGAAAAGTATAGAAATAGGTGAAACCAATCATCTATTGCAGAAAGCTGAGGGCATTTTTAAAGTTCAAGAAGCTTTTCAAAAAGGTAAAATGAATGTAATCTTTATGGGAAATGTCAATTTTATTCTGGGCAACTGCAGTCAAAACATGAGGGTTTAGCTGGAGCAGCTGAGGACTGTACACTCAGGAAACTAAAAGAAGAAAATAATAATACAGGAAAAAGGTTAACATCTTGACCTTAAATTACAGCTTTACTAAAACTCATATTTATATAATCAGGTACCATTGACTACTGTGGCAGGTAATAAAACAATAAGGAAAAGAGTAGGTTCATCTGTCAATCTTTTGATTTGGTAACGCTCTGCAGGAAACTCAAATGTACAGCTCTTTGAACTGAGTTAAATAGGTGTGTGAAAGCAAAACTTTTGTTACTTTTAAGTCTCTGTGATAAAGATAGATAGAAGTATCATATACTGGCTGTTTTAATTATATCAACTTGTATGGAAAACTTAAAGCAGGGTTTCAAACACTGGTGTCTCTTCTTAAGTTAACATGTACAGGCCCTAAATTGCTTGAGAACTTGATATCAAACTGTTTTATACTGGTATAACTTATTTCCCACCTCATACAAGAACAGCCTACAATGGTATAAATGTTTCCACACTAGAGGAGTTGTACTGCACCTTGTATTATACATATAAGATGCAACTTTTGTTGTAGATGAGGCCTAAAGACCACATTTTCAAAGCTTTTTGGTCATTCAAAGATGCAGAGAGATACATAGGATTTACCAAACTTCTCAAGCAGCCTATACACCTAATTTATCGAAGCAAGGCACCTAACCTGTTTCTGCGATTTAAAAAATCCCACTATACTTTGATCTGCCTCTTTAGGTGCCGACATAGCTTTGACCATTGGGTCCTAGTATCCTTTCCTTGAGTTTATCAAATACTTTCACTCACAATATTCAAACTTTAGGCATGACCTTAGGCATGGGAATTGCCCCAGTGAAATCTATGCATAAAATTGTTCAAAAGCATAAGCATTATTAGGATGGTCTTATTTATACAGAAAAAAAATTGGACCATTTTCAATTATTCTCTGTAGTTAAAGCAGTACCTGCTAATGCTGTTATATTTCTATAAAAGAGCTTCTACTGAAACAGCTTATTCTCACACAGAAAGGAAAATAGTATGCTGATATAAAGCACTGTATACCAAAATAATTGCATCCCTAATACTGGTTTTCTGGTATAAATCACTTTGGTAATAATAAAAAAACCCACTTAGTGACATACTTTTAACAGAACAAAACTATTGTAATTAGTACAAAAATATTATTGTTATATCAGATGTGATTGACCTCAAGTGTACTTGTAAATGATTGAGTGTAATTTTGTAGTTGCAAAATTGTAGGTGCAAAAATGGACCCGAGCTAAATTAAGGCTGAAGATATGGGTTATAGCTATGGTTGCACACCACAGAAGTCATTACAGAGGGTTAAACAGAGTCAGAGACATACAATTATTTCTTAAAAGCACTCAGAACTGAATTAAACTTAAAAAAACCCATGCAACTCTTTGACAAAGGGAAGGATTAACTTAATCTATTTAGATGCATTTTTCTTGTTATTCTAGCTATTAAGGGGATGTATCTATGTTCTGGAGTATTTTTAAATGCTGCTGGGAAGGATTCCCATCTCCTGCAGTGTGCACCTAATCAGTTTCATTGTTTTTAACAATCATTCAGAACACTGAAATTATTTCTTCCCTTACTATTTTTTTTCTTTTCATTCTGGACAAAAAAAAATCAGTGAGGCAGAATATGTTCTCATTTATACCTTAATACCACATAGAAACTATAGTGTCATATATGACAGCACAAAATGTGATGCATTTAAATTAGTTGGCTTGTGTTTCAAAGAACCATCCAGGTAGGGGAATGGAGCAGCAGAGAAAACCCCCTACCACTCCCCAAAAGGGGGACCCAGGTCTGGGAAAGTGGCAGAGGCTTTGCCTGGCTGCTCCCTTTTACACCAGACTGGGAAGCCAGCATACAAGTATTGACTTTTGCAAGAGCGTTTATCTCATGAGGGAGGAAGTTTTATATGTTGAACCTTGAAAGTTCCTACTCCCAGAAGAGGCATGTTTCCCCAAGAAAAATACTGAATGAACACTGTAGATTCTATCAGGAGAGGTTCCTCGGGACATGACACATTGTTCTCCTTCAGGTTGGTTAGGTGCAGTAGCAAGTGACATGGGCTCCACCTTCCCTACCCCCCATCCACTCGCCAACTCAAATACCACTGCAGCATAGGCCTGCGCTGTGTGGGGCTGGGTACATGATACTTGTGCTGGGCTCGGAGCAATTTTCCCACTTCCTTGGGTCATTTCTGGCATGACCAGCAAACACTGGTCTGCTTGTTGTCCTCTCAACAGGAAAATGATGAGGGCCAGTAGCAATAATTATCAGATTGTCTTGGGTCACGTCAGGTCAAACTCCCCGCATAAAGACCCTGGCTTTGCTTGTAATAACTCTACAACATAAAAGAAACTGAAACTAAAAACTCCACGGTGTCCCACACAGCAACATCCAGGGTCGAGGACTCATGCATCTAATGTCCAGCAGTGGGTTCTCTCTGGTGGCGGTTCCCACCAAACACCCCCAGGGGCTTGATTGCTGGCTGTCTGACAAGGAGATGATCCTCACTTAGCCTTGTTGCTGGCTTTGCCAGCCCTTCCAACATTGTGCTGTCTTGTGCAGACTGCCTTGATGCCGTGCCTGCCTGTGCAGGCTTCTTTCCTTGCATGCCTGCCTGTGCCACCTTTCTCTGGCATGGTAGGGATGCTCCCTGCAGTTGGGATGGCCTCTCTGGCCGTGCTGGCATCCAGGGCTTGCCTGTGCTCCAGATGCTTTTTTATTACTGCAGAAGAAGCATTCCCTCCCACATGCAGGGAAAGCATGCTTTTAAAATGTGCAGGAGATGCCACACACATCTCAGAGTTCCTGCCCCAGGCAACTGAAAGGGAGACAAGTACTCTCTCAGCCCGGGCTGGGCTGAGCTCCCCCTTTGCTTGGGGCTTGTTGGAGTGGGAAACCTCTCACTCCCAGGAGTTCTGGGAGTTGAGTTGCCTGGTTCAGCAACACTCTCCTGGTAGAAACATAATGCCTCTATGAAACCATTATTAAATCAGCTTTAGATAAAAGTGTCAAAAAGGCCTGCTGAAGTGCCCGATCTATACAGATGCTGCAGAGCTGGGTTGAACTAATACACTACTTCTTCTGGTAAACCATTTTTTTTTTCATGTCTGCAAGCAGCCCATGTTACCATTTAAGTACCTTACACTATCATATAACATCTCCTCAAGGAATTAATGCTGACACTTAAAAACACAATATGCCTTAAAATATTTTAGAAAATGATCTCCAAACTCATGTATTTAATATTGTTTTAAACTTGGGGGGAGAAAGGGTCTACAGGCAAGAGCTTCCACTTAGGAATTATTGGTAGTTTTGTTCTTTGTTTTGCAACTTCATCCCACATCATATTATACATTTAAAATTTGGTAGGTAAAAAGATACGAGGTCACTATCTTGTCTCCCATGTATCAATCACAACTGAAGCCAGGATAGTAATGCACTGGAAAAAAAGCCAATACTTTCCTTAAGCACTCTCTAGATATACAGTGGTGCTAAGTTAAGCACCTTCAAATGAGAAAATAATTTGTTGCCCTGTGTAAAATGCTGCAGTGCATTCACAACTGCAGATCTCTGAAAATGTTTTAAGTTGATCATCTGAGGTGCTGACAAGAGGCCCTTGTGAATAAGTTACTCTGTAATGGTATTCTGACAACTTCCAATATGCCCAGATTGCCGAAGCTGCAATTGTCTGTTTTGTGGATGGTGTTTGTCTCAAAGAGAGCTAAGTGTAATGGTGCAGCACATATTGGCCAGATGTATTACATTGCTAGTTATACTGTATGTATTTTATGCTTGTAAAAGGTTACAGTGATAATGGATTAGAGAACAGATTTTATTATAGTAAGCCATAGGTATTCCTGGACACAGTTCAGACATTATATTTTTTTTCCAGGCAATATTGACTGATTCCAAATAATATTGGCACATAAGACTGGCAAGGACCTTTCAGCTCATCATGGCCTGGTCATCATCCCCTGTGATTGCAGGCATCCATCCAATAAAAATTGTTTGAGAGTATCCAAAAGAACATTCCTTGTTCTACACCACATCCCCCAGATACCCTATAACGAGCAACAAACAAACAAAAACAAAAAATAACCCCCACCCCAACAGTGTTCCAAAAGAAGAGAAGAGGAGAAACTGGAGCACCATATAAGTACCTGGACCCATATGGCTGAACTATTAATTCCATTTATTATGCTGGTTTACATTCTGTCCAGTGCTTTAAGTTATTTTTGAAGAGACCCTCCCCCCCCCCAACTATATTTACTAATATCTTTTAATATTTGTGACATATTATTTTGCTTTGTATGGAAAGGCACCGTACCACATCAGTTAGGCACTGAAATGCAAATGATAATCCTATTTTTTCTAGTACCCTTTTCCAGGATCTATGCCATGCAAATCATAGGAATATATGATTTTAAGCAATGTTCCCTCTATGGAGTAGCGGTCCATGAGCACACTGCTTCAGTCCTTCCTCCCCCTTTCGGCATGGTCCACCGGTAAGTGTCCCACAGTAAGTGTCTAGGTGGGAGCTGGCAGGGTTTGGCCCTATGTGGAGCACTGTGGGCCCCACCCACCACCCTTCTCCATGCTAACTGCTGCCCAGAGCAGCACAGTGGAGTGCTGTGGGGGAGCCATGGTCCAGACACAATCAACTGATAGAACTGGAAGGGAGGCAGTGGGGCTGGTGCAGAACACTTACCTCACTCCTCATGTGGGACAGGCAGAGGCTGCTCCCCAAGGTGAGACAGGGGCAAGGACTGGGGCTGGGGCTGATGCAGGCTCTGTTGGTTCTGGGGAACTGCTCCGTGGGCTCCACCGGCTCTGCGGGAGTGTTCCACGCCCCTGCCTCACCTCAGGGAGCGAGGAGGCACATGGCGTTGGGGCTGGGGAGCAGAGCTGTTCCCCAGAGCCAGCAGAGCCTGTGCCAGCCCCCAGCCCCTGTCTCTGCCCCTGCCTCACCTCAGGGAGAAGCCGCTGCCTTCCCCACATGAGGGGTGAGAAGCTTACCTTCAGTAAGTGTCCCCCATCAGCCCTGGTGCCTCCGCCACTCTCTGCGCCCAGCTCCTCTCTGGGAAACTGCAGCCCAGCTCCTCTCCAGGCAGGTGTGCAGCATTAAAAATTTACTGTGCAGCAAGATTTTTAATCGTACATGGCCACACAGGCACACAGCTTAGAGGAAACCTTGGTCTTAAGTAACTGGATAGCTTTTACAAGAATATTTTTTGAGAGAGACCCCCTATAAAAAAATGTATGATAAGGGGGGGAAATTCTTACCCTGTTGAAGTGATGGGAGTATTGCAGGGATGATCAAAGTTTCATCCAAAGAGGGAATCTTCATTATAATTTTCATAAAATTTAAGTATATACAATGGCAATCATTATAGAAGATTACAGAACGCCAACAAAAATAACCAGACTCCACAATGACCTTCATGATAACATCCTATGTATAGGTCAGAGATGATGATAACATCATCCAATGATTTATAGAAAAAACGAGTAAGATCATAGTAGCATATACTAGGCCTGTGCAAAGCTGCTAGTATTATCTTCGGATTCAGATCTGGCTGATTCAGGGAACAGTGATTCAATTGGGTGATTTGAATCACTGTACTGAATTGATTTGGCTGGATTTGATTCAGAGATTTGGCTGCTGCCAAAGCGGCCAAATCTCCAGATCAAACAAGCCCCATCCCCAGCCCGCTCTCCCAGCCCCATCCATAGCTGCCCTGCCTGGCCTCAGCATCCCGGCTCCTTTAAAAAAAAAAAAGCCCTGCACTCACTGGTTCCTGCCAGTCAGGGGGGTAATCCCTGCTGCTTGTGGCAGAAAAGAACCCCCCTGCGCAGTGTGGGGCAGTAGGGGGCAGTGGGGATGGCCCCCCCCCCAGCGCCCCCCGCCGGCCACTGCAGCATCCAGTGAGTGCAGGGCTTTTTTTTTTTTTAAGAGCTGGGATGCTGGGGCCAGGTGAGGCAGCCTTTGATGGGGTGGGGAGAGCAGGCAGGGGATGGCAGCTCCTGGCAGAGCCCCCCACACAGCACAGGGCAGTGGGGGGCAGTGGGGATTGCCCACTCCCATGCAGCAGGAGCCAGTGAGTGCAGGGCTTTTAAGCACCAGGACTCTGGGGCCCAGCAGGGCAGCCATTAACAGAGCTGGGAGAGAAGGTGGGGGTTGGGGGTCACTCAGGGGGGCTGGGGGAGCAGGCAGGGGTTGAGGCCTGGCGGAGGTCCCCCCATGGTCCCCTCCCCTCTCCTCCAGTCCCCCCTACCCCATATTTACTGCCGTTGAGCCCGGGTCCAGCTCCCTACGGTAGTGAATGGGGACTTCCTGAATCACTGACTCTCCAAATCTTCCTCTGAATCTTTTTTGAATTGATTTAGAGACTTTGAATCGATTCAAATCTTTTTGTTGGTCTCCCGATTTGATTTGGAGTTGCAGCCACCAAATCAGGCTGAATCTCCTCTGAATCAAATCAGCACCCAAAGCTTCGCACAGCCCTAGCATATACCCCCACTACTGTTCACAAAAGACAGACTGAGGCATGGGAAGGTATCTACACAAAACTGAAGATTTTCATGACAAAATTAAACACAAACAAATCTTGATTTTGTTGATGATGGCCTTCTCAGTTCAATG
The DNA here is from genome assembly GCF_000455745.1 of Alligator sinensis. Lineage (NCBI taxonomy): Eukaryota > Metazoa > Chordata > Crocodylia > Alligatoridae > Alligator > Alligator sinensis. The sequence continues at coordinate 243,994 of NW_005842987.1, read as the reverse complement.
CATTAGTAATGGAAGAAAAGACTTAGCTATTAGGAGATACCCTATTATTTCTAGCACCCTTTTCCAGGATCCATACCATGCAAATCATAGGAATATATGATTTTAAGCAATGTTCCCTCTATGGAGTAGCGGTCCATGAGCCATGAGAAAAGGAAAGAAAGGAAAAGGAAATATTGCTGTACAGAAACTTGAGAATTTTTGGAAAAAGGATAATTAGCATTGTCACAAAAACATAAATTCTCAGTCAGAGAGGATTATGTCAATTCTCTCTGGAGCAAAGTCATGAAAATACATGTAAATGTCTGAAGAGTACAATGGAATGATGTACAATGGTGCATCCTCAGAGTACAATGGTTTTTATACCATTGGAAATTTTAAGTGGGGAAAACTAATTCAAACATGGCAAGATGACCTCAATAAACATATGTCAGACATGTTCTAAGAATGCCACCAACACAGCTTTATGTCAAGTGATAATATGAACACGTAAGACAGTTTGATCCTGCCAGATGCTATGAATTTTTTTAACTGTTCCTGATTATTAGAGAAATGTGATTGCAGCTTGCTCAGTTTCCTGTAAGACTGGCCCCTTAACCAGTCATGTATAGTACCTGTGGACATTTAGAGAAATCAAATATCCATTTTGGGTCCAAAATGGAGCTCCTTATTTTGATGTTGGAAGTACTCTCCACTCCCTTTCTTGCTTACCATGAATGGTCTCACCACTCTCTTGGTCACGTAAACATTTTGGTCAGGTACAGACATTATACTTTTACCAGTATCATTAAGTGATCATAAAGTGGTCTTTGCCTGTAACAGAAGAGGAGTTTGGCACACCTAGACTGATTTAAAAATGGGAGAACTTGGCCTAAGATTTGTCGTCCCCCTCACCTCCACCAAAGGGCAAATGTGTGTTCTGTTTGCTACCAGTCTAAACTATGCCACTTACAGAAAACTGCATCACTTTGATTTCACCTCGGGCTTTTTGAATGTCTGTACCTAGCCTTTGACTCTCTTCTCCTCTTTCTGAAACTTCTTGCCTCATCTTCCACAGAACATCCCTTGATATCTGGTCTTCAGCCCCTCCACAGTAATTTCCTTTCTAAGGACATGTCATCCTGCTTCTCAATGGCTCCAACCTCCTCCTTTTCAGCCTTCACAAATGGAACCTTGCCCCACTTATATTTAAAATGCTGCTGAAAAATTAATTTCCCTGGCTCATTAACTGAAGCATGTCATTCCCTTTGGTTTCTCCTTTCTGACTGCCACAAACACAAACTACTCATCTTCATCTTCCAGTCCTGTCTTGGGATATCCCTGCTGTGCCCACCATCTCATATATGTTATTATGACACTGAAGCCATAGCCCACCTGCCAGCACCACCAACTTTCATAATCCACAATTTTCAAAAAAGCATCTTCCTTGCATGGCAGGCATGCCCCATGAATATGAAGAAAGCCTCCACACAGCTTTGTTTTAGATCCATTCTAATATCTGTCCTTTGCCACAATCCTACAAAAATCTCATCAACATTTAGGCATCCAGTTTGCTGATACCACCAATTATCATTTTGGCAGCATTGTTTCATTGTTTCTTTATGCTCCTCAGAATGCTTATTATATCTGCTTATTGTTTCATGTCTTACGCTGTAAGCTCTTTTGGGCAGGAAGCATCATTGCACTTTTTTTTACAGGCTTGCACCAGGGCTTTACTGTGCAATTAGAGCCATTAGCTGTTACTACAATTATTACATACTACTACTATGCCTACTGACTTATTAAAAACCAAAAACAAGTGTATTGTGATCAATAAAGTCCTAGAGACCTCTTATTTAATTCAACTTGTGGCTTGTCATTGCCATGTAAAGAAAGCAGGATTAGGCCCTGAAATTATTCCAATAAAACTGTGCATGCATACAACATGAGTATTTTGGCTGTGGAGCCATCAGAAAGAATTTATATTTAATGATTTGATCAGCATTGCAAAATGTATTTGGTAATGAAAATCTGACATGTGTACACATGTGCAGTCAAGAACATCTCACCAGATTGTACTTGGTGTAAGTTATATCATATCAGATCTAGTTTCATAGCCCATGTAATCATAACACATCTTTAAGGATTTTCAGCCTTGAATTTCAAAGTTAAGATCTTCAAGAGCATCAATGGAATTAGGTGCTCAACTCTTACAGTCAATGACTCCTTTAGTTCTCTTTCAAAACCCTAATCACATTTCTGATATTTTAGGATCATAGGAAAGTAGGGCTGGAAGGGATGTCACAAGGTCATTTAGTCCAGCCCACTGCTTGAGGAAGGATCATCTCTGACTAAACCATCCCAGCCAACTTTCTTCCAACTTGCTCTTGGAAACCTCCAGGGATGGAGATTTTGCTGGTTTTCATCACAACATTTAGGTTGGTTTGATGCAGTGTTGTGTTTAATATTTTTATCTGATTAAATATCCTGTGCTGTGATATAATAATATTAATTAGTGAGAAAAGCTGTTACTAGTCCATCTGTCTAAGAATTATCTAAGTGATTTTCTTTCCTGAACAACTGGTATCAGTGCTAGGATTTCTCTCTCATTCTTTTTCTCCTAATTTCTTCCTCTGCTTGCCTGAAGCTAAGGAATAGATGAAGAACAAAGCCTGAAGAATAAACATATGCCAAGATCCTGAAAAACAATTAAGAACATATCTAGGCATGGCAGAATTTAATTTTTATGTTTTAAATAATTTCAATGAATAGTATCGATTTTTATTTTTAAGCATTTATTTTGATTCCTATAAATTTAAACTTGCAGGATTGTGTGAAATTAAGGGTGTGGGGGTGCATGCACAGACACTTCCTCCTCCAGTCCATCACATGGACTCCTTGGGCTCCTGCCCAAGTTTGCAAAGGAGGTCCCAGCTGGCTAACACCCTGCAGGCACTGGTCAGGGGAAGTGGAGGGGGAAAGACACACACAGGCACATAGATGTGTGGGTAATCTGCTCCGATGTGCTGGAAATCCAGCACTTTGGAGCAGACTTGATTAATCAAATCTGCTGGAGCATGGAAATTGACGCACTCCAGCAGCCTTCCGTGTCACATGTATCAGCGTCCCTATGCCGAAAAAATGGCGGTGGAGCACTTTGAAATAAAACACATCTCATGAGCTTCAGTTCAAAGTGCCCTACTGCCATTTTTTCAGAGCAAGGAGATATGGGAGCACTGATACATGTGATGTGTAGGCACTTTTAATTTCCATGGCTCACTAATTAAAGTGCCCAGCACTGTGTCCTAGAATGTATAAAAATGCCCACAGTGCTCAGCCTCCCCTCCTTTCCCGCTTCCAGCCGCTGCTCAGCAGGAGCCCGCCCAGGCACTGCAGGAGCTGCCTATTCTTATATCCCCTTTATATACATTTTGATTATTAATGATGGAAATATTTTTTCATCCGTTTGTGAGTGTAAGGTGAAATTGCCATTTCTGCCACCATTTCTACCGAATTCAACATTTACTGAAAAAATTGAATCCTGACAAGCCTAAACGTATCTTACCAAACATCAACCTTATTTTACATGAATGCCTTGTTACCATTGTTTCTCAGAATTCAGCAGCTGATTGGCATGTAATATATATAATATTCCATACAAACATCAATATAAAATTTTAACGGCTATTAATGGAGAATCTGAATCCATATATTATGTGATTCTGAGTGGCATAAAGATTATTATTCCTCTTTGTATCCCATTCTTAGAACTAAATTAATCATTTTTACTGTTCTAACATTAATTGTCCATTCATACTTCAAAATCTCAGCATGTGCATTTTGAAAGGTATTGTACTGTATTTGTTTTACAACAGCTGGCTGATATTGTGTAAAGAGGAAAAAATCCTCAAATGCATGTAAAACATGAGGAAAAAACTTTCAGAAGTATTTGTTTCAGGCTTAAACTTGACACAAGGAACCAAATTAATTCCCAGTCTAACATTAAAGTAGATTTAATGGGAATTATAAGGCGGGATTAATTTGGCCAAAGATCTTAAATATGGGATCAAACTACCATCCTTTCACCCCTCCTCCAAAAACTTCTCAAAGGTTTTTTGTGCATAGTAGCACATGTGTAGACACTGGGGCACGAGGGTGCTTCAGTGTGCGGGCTGCTTGCTGACTTGCCCCACACTGGAGCATCCTTGGGCCCCAGCCAGCCCCTCTACAGCACATTAAACCAGGTTGGAACAGCCATGGGTTGGCAGGCTGACCCCCTGGATCCTCTGCCAGCTGGGGCTTCTCTGACCGGGCTCAACATGCTGTCCTGGGTGCACATCCAAACAGCCTGCCCAGGAGCAATAAACTCCAGCACAATATGCATCAGAGCTTATTGTTCCAAATGAATTGAATGTGTAGATATGCCCAGTATGTGTAAAAGCCTACAGGCAGAGAAAGGACTGTTCTGTAGCTAAATCAATGGAAAACAGGACTGGAAGAGATCTCCTAGATTACAATAATCACCTACTATCATAAGCAATAACATCCTATAATCGCTTTCATAAACTTCTCAAGCTCAGTCTTGAAAATACCTAGCTTTTTTTTTGCACCGACTTTTCCTTTTGGAAGGCTGTTGCAGAAACTTACTGCTCTGATGGTTAGAAACTTTCTTCTAATTTCCAACCTAAATTTATTCATGACCAGTTTATTCCCATTTGTCCTTGTGACAAAATTGTCCCTCAGTTTAAATATCTTTTCTGGTGTTTATCCCCTTGATATTTTATAGCTATCAGTGATATTCCCTCTCAGCTTTTGTTCACCTGGATGAAAGGAGCCAAGCTTTTTCAATTTCACTTTGTTGACACAGGATTTTAGGAATCCAGCCCCTATACCTTTGTTCCAGGCGAGCACAACCCTCAGACCAACCACAACACCTGCCAGTAGATAATACGCATTTAATTGATACAGAATGATAACAAAAAAAAGTACAAAGAATCAAACAATTCTATATCTACCAATCCTAGGGCTGTCATGAGAGTCAAAGTACATCTAGTCAGCCTGCTGCCTGCCCCTGTGCACAGTGCCACTGAGCTCAGCACCCTCTTTTCTTTGTCCCACAGCAGTCACTGCCCCTGGCCCTGCCCTGCTCCCTGGCAAGGAAATCTCCAGCTGATGCAGGCTCCACTCTGAGGCTCTTTGTCTTAGGTGTCAGCAGTCTGGAGGTGGGATGCTGAGACCCACAGCCCCGCCTCGAGTGGGCTGCATGAGACAGGCTGCTGGTATGCCCTCAGTTCCTGGTGGCATCGGGGGCCCTTCCTGGGGGACAGGGATGGGGACCCCTCTCAGGGAGGAGAAGGAGGAGGCACAGCAAGGGGGGACAGGAAGAGATGGCACAGAGGGAGGGACTCTTTGATAATCAAGTCAGGGAAACAGACCCTACAATGACAGGCTGAGAGCCCTGGGGCTCTTTAGCCTGAAAAAGCGCAGGGTTGGGGTGATCTGATGGCCACCTATAAGTTTATCAGGGGTGACCACCAGCATCTGGGGGAACGTTTGTTCACCAGAGCGCCCCAAGGGATGACGAGGTCGAATGGTCACAAACTACTTCAAGATCGTTTCAGGCTGGACATAAGGAAGAATTTCTTTACTGCCCGAGCCCCCAAGGTCTGGAACAGCCTGCCACCGGAGGAGGTTCAAGCGCCTTCATTGAACACCTTCAAGATGAAACTGGATGCTTATCTTGCTGGGATCCTATGACCCCAGCTGACTTCCTGCCCTTTGGGCGGGGGGCGGGACTCGATGATCTTCCGAGGGCCCTTCCAGCCCTGATGTCTATGAAATCTATGAAGTCTCTGTTTTTGTATTCTCCTTTTGCCTTGATGACTCCTGATGACTCTTCAACCCTGGCTATTTCTGGCTGTATCTCTGTGGTCACATGTTCACATAGCCTTCTGGGGCTTCTCCTAATTTGGTCTGTTGCCCCCAAACTGGGACTCAGCCCCCCTGCTGCTCTGGGGCCTTGTAGCTGGTGTCACTTATCTTGTTTTATGGGACAGTATGGTACATACTACTTTGGTTCCCAGGCAGTTTTCTAAACTGTGTGTCCTTGTTGTGTTGCACCACCTTTCTGCTTTGAAGGCTGTGATCTTGTGTTATGATATGCCCCCCTTAATTTTCAGGCTGTGTCCATCCATTGGCCTTTTTGTGCCAGACAGCCCATCTTCTTTCAGGGCCATGAGAATCTGTGTGTGTGTGTCTCCCAAGCTCTTTAGAAATCCATTTAACCCCTGCTGCCCATCTTGACCCGCTATAATGCATATAGCTATACCTATAAGCCAATTCCCCCCAGACAGGCCTTTAAATACCATTTCTAAGCTAACACAGTTCACCTGATCATCCTTCTCTGTCTGTTCCAGACTGAGTTCATTTTTCTTGACCATGGGTGATTAGAATTGTACACGATATTCTGGGTGAGGACATATCAGTGCTTCATTAATATTTTCTTGTCTCTATTGGAAAGATCTTGCCTAATCTATCCTAGGCTTTCATTTGCCTTTCTCACACAACTGGCGTATCATCACCATGAGAGCAAAACATGGATTGGGACACATTAGAACTGACATTGTTGTCTGTTTGTACCTTGTAACCAGTATCATCACTAGAGGTAGGTAAGAAGGGCACCTGCCCTGGGAACCAAGCTCGGAGGAACTCCAGAATTGCTCCCCACCTCCATGGAGTCCATACCCTGGCAGCAAGAACAGCCCCATGGCGTACTCATGCTGGGAACTCCAAAACAGCCCCCGGTTGCTGCTGCTACATTAAGAGCAACAACTGGGGTGGGCAGAGGACATGGCAGCGCAGGAACTGTTTTGGAGTTTCTGGCATAGCTAAGACTGCTGCCCCCTCCACCTTCCCACCAACATTCGGAACCATCCCTCCCATGCCTGCTCTCCCACAGGGTTTGCCCAACATATCAACTGTTTGTTACATCTCTGAATGTAACACTAACATTCTTATTACAGTAACAAATACACACACACACACACACACACACACAGACTTCCTATAAACAAGAAAGTCAAAGTGTTTTGGTTTTGTATAAAACAGTGTTTTAGTTAAGGCCAATCACTTTTTTTTAGAAATTTTCAATTCAGAAGATATTTCAGTTCTTTTAATGTCAGATTTCTTAAGAACAGAAACTTCAACTATAGACCAGCTCTACTACAGTGTTTTGGGCTATGGAACATTATTGCTATTTTCATAAGCATTCTAACTGGAATGGCTTTAAGTTATGACCCATCATTTAAAATGGCTTGCTTAATTTAAAAATAAGCAACTTGTAGGGTTCTCCATTTAATGGACAGATCCCACGTGATGAAGTGTTTTTTTCTCCCAGCAAGTGGTAGACGTTTGGTATGCACATTGCAACTAAAACATTTACAGGAACTGCTTTTTCAACAAGGATTGCTACCACCAGCACTTTCTAAACAAGTGCAGTAGAATATATGGATTATATTAGTTAACATTTTCACCATAAAAAGAAGTGTAAGAACATACTTCCTTTCAGCGCCTTTTCCCTTCAGGAAAATACAGATTAGTGAGACAAAAATGCTAATATCATGACAGACAGGTATTTTCATCTTTGCATATGCCGGAGAGTGCACTTGGACCTCTTCATCCAGAGAGCTCTTTTTCTACTCTTCACAAAATGTTTGAAATTATGAATGGCCACTGAATCACTATAATCCTTGCAACATGATAGAGTCTAACAGCTCTCTAGGAGTGCCACAATCTGCTTTGTCAACAGTCTCTAAATTAAAGGTTTTAATCTGATTACAGGCAGATTAAGGATGCACTGACATGGTAGAGTTAGTTTATCCTATTAATTAGCCTTGGATTATGGGATTTTTCCCTCCTTTTCTGAAGAGTATTAGAAATGTAAATTAAGGTATTATTAAGAAAAGAATGCAAAAAAAAAAATGTTTTCTAATGGATTAACACATCCCAGAACACTCCACACCAGAAATTTCATGTCAACATCACAGTCAAATCATCCCACCTGTAAAAAGAAGTTGACATAGGACTACATTGTGAGACTTCATACACAGGTCAGAACAAGAAGAGCAATAAACATTATCATCTTACGGAAGGAAACATGAAGGGTTAAACACACAAGTCACAAGTATTGTGTGCTTCTTCCTTGGTTCTGAGGGGGATTGCAATTTACTATTGATCAGTTCAACATTTCCAGGCACAAGGTCACCTGAACTAGACAACAAGAGGGTATAACCAGAAATGTATCCATAAAGCTTTTTTTCCACTCCCTCTGACACATGCACACATACCCGCTACAGAGATGGAATAAACAGGTGCTTAACTTCTGTGCACTTAGACACAAAAACTGGGTCATTCATAGAGGGATCCAATTGTGGGTTTTATTATTTCCTCTTTCATCCTTGAATAGATACCTAAATCAATTTACAAGCCAGCCTGTGGATTTCCCCATCTGCCATTCCAAGCAAATATGGGGCCAGAACTCTAATGAGATGGGGCTAAAGAAGTGCTTGTAAAATGCCCGTGGTGGGGAAGATGATGACACGTTGCTGCAATTTTGGAACTAGCCAACACTAGACTGTTTCAGAGAAGCACTTCACAAATGCTGGCTGGTACAAGGCTGGAGTATGCCCTGCTTCAAGTCTACCCAGTGTCAGGGGCATCTTTTCTATGGAATTTGAATGAGATCAGTATAATCAGCTTGTCTACTTTCATAGAGTGCAGGTCTGCATGGATCTGCTAAAAGGGTGATGCAGCTGCCTGTACTCTCTTCCCAGCCATTATTTGCCCTAAAGCAGCGGAGGTAGACAGCAAATCTATAGCATGGTGCCGTAAGTGGCATGGGCAGCCTTTGTATATGGCACTCGGCAAGCAGGGGGGGCACAGGCAGCACAGTAGCACATAGGATAGGGCAGGAAGCAGAAAACAGAGCATATCAGGAAGCAGGGGTGACTGGTGCCTCCTGAGTCTGATGGGGCACAATTTGTAGGCGGGCCCTGGTGTGGGCCAAAAGCCACATATCTACCTCATCACCAGAAGCAAACTTCCTCAAGCCCAGAACACACCAAAAGGATCCAGACCGTGCCATAACAAGAAATGCAAGACCTGCCAACACATCTCCACCACCCCCACTATTACTACACCCCACAACAGAGCCATCAGCATCCCAGGATCTTACAGCTGCACCTCCAGAAATGTAATATATCTCATCCAATGCACCAAATGCCCTGATGGAAAATATGTAGGAGAGACCAAACAACTGTGCACCAGAATGAATGCACACTGGAAATCCATCAAAGACAAAAATACCCAATTACCGGTGGGAGCACATTTCTCACAGGAGGGCCACTCTCTTTCCAATCTCTCAGTCCTGATCCTCAAGGGAAACCTACAGAACACCTCCCAGAGACTTGCCTATGAACTCCATTTCATCAACCTCCTGGATACTAGAGATCATGGACTAAATATAGACATTGGATTTATGACACATTATAACCTGCCTGACAACTGACTCCCCAGCCCAGCCTCTGGCTTCTTTACTCTTCATTCCATCCAGGAAGAGCACACACCAACTGCTTAAACTTCCTTAGCTTGACGAAGGGTTTTTGAACCCGAAAGCTTACTTAATACCTATTCTCCAACTGTTTGGGTTGGTCTAATAAAAGATATCAGATTCACCCAAGGAACCTTGTCTGCCTATGTCCTTAGACCAGCACGGCTACAACCTACACCCCTGCATATCTACTCCTATACTTCTATGCTGCAGCTTAGTGCCCCCCCTGCTTCCAACACGCCGCCAGTCCATGCGGCAAAAAAATTGCCCCGTCTTGAGCAGCGCTGAGTCAGAGGCCAATCTTAGGGGTGGGGGGCACATGCTGCCCCTCCCACCAGTTGCCTGTGTGAAGGAAAGGGGCAGGAAACAAAAGCAGAGCACAAGCTTAGTCTTGAAGCACAGGGCAGGGAGCAGAAAGTTGAGCATAGACTGGGTCATGGAAATGGATCAGAGTGGCACTTGGGAGACAGTACAGGGCTAATTCATGGTGTGCCTGTCCTAAAGTATGAATCAGAGTGCACTGATCTCAAAACCCTACACTATCTGTTCATCTCATGAAGGCAGATCCCTGAGAGCTTTTAGTCTTGAACTTTAGCTTTGAACCCATTCCTGCAAGTCATGTGACCTACAAGTGTGTCCCAAAGCAAAAAATATAGTGTGCTTAACCACATACCTGTTCCCTTCACATTTAGAATTTGATTACTATGCACACTACGCAAGATTTCATCATTCATCAGTATCCATAAAAAAATTACCATATAATCCTTTTAAGCAGAAGATGGAGTCAGACCACCATGAATGAAACATGACACTTGCCAGACCAGAACTCATCTGGCTTTGTCATCCTCCACCTAGCAGAAATACATCCATGCCATGTATGGATGTTTCATGGCATATGACCACACAAATGTTTAAAGATGCTTAGTAATCTTTAGGCTGAGGGGTGTCATTGTCAATTAGATCAAAATGTCCTTTTCTGTACACAGCACTTGCAATCCCTTTTTGGCTCTTGTGAACCTGGCTATGGCTATGGGGAGGAGTTTTGAGAAGTCAAAAGTTCATTGTTCATTGAATACTTTGGGACACCTCTGGGTACAGTTATTCAAGATCCAGGAATTCTTGCTTATGCTGAATGATAGCAATTGGATTATAGGATCACGACTCTTTTCTTACATGACTGTAAAAATAAAGAGCAAAACCATTGAAGTCAATAGGCATTTAAGTGTAAATTGGTCCTTAAATTAAAACCCAAACTCCTGCTTTATTTCCACCCCTTCCTGGCCAAAGCATACCCTCATTTTTGGCCTTAATGCAGATGTGCAACTCATACTTTCCTCTCTAATGTGCATTGAAATGTCCAGGAAATGACTATTGCTATCTTGAAATCATAAGAAACCACAGTTACTGGATCAGATATGACAGGAAGGCTTTGCCTATGAAGAGGCGTAGAGAAGTGGGAATTTATTGAGCCTCAGTATGTGAATCATTATACTACTCAAATATAAAGCTGTATTCTATATGTGAATCATTGGCTGTCAGGGACACTGGCCCTGGGGGCTTTTTATCCACTATGTGATTTAAACCTACCTTCCATCCAGTTCTTCACCACAAGGCCCCTCCCTTCCAACCAATACTAAAAAACTACACATATCTGAAACAATGTTTGTTTGCTTTAACATCAGGCATCAATGCAGAACAATAATTAGGTGAATTAATATTCATACTGTAATAAAACCTACAAGCCCATCACAGAGTGATGGCATTACTCCCATTGTGTGAGGCATTATAGGAATATACACAAAATATAAAACCAGTCTCTTTTTCCAAAATGTTTATAAAGCTAAATAAATACTATTTCCCTCCCATTCCAGTCCCTTTTTTACTACTCAGGTATTGCCAAGGGCTGGGAAATTGGCTGCATCTTACCAGCTGAGAATTTCCCTGTATGGTTTGGTGGCAGCTAAAGTGGGGCAAGCTCATAGACTTCCTAGCTCTTTACCTGCTGTAAGAGAAATTCGAAGAGTGTAAGGGAATAGGCCAAAATAGTACCTTTATAGGACATTATCAAACAATGCTTTTTGCAACATGTCCTATTCTGAACTGCAGAGAGACCAAAGTCAAGGCTGATGTGTAGAGAATTATCCAGCTTCTGTAGAGCTTCACACTTCATTCCTTGCTCCTCTCCCACCCAGAGGAAGGTAGATGGAACAGAGAATTTGGATCCATCTTTGCCTTGCTGCTTGAATGTAATCATTGGTGACGCTTACAATCTGTGACCATTCTAGCTAGTTGGTAAGGCTTAAAAAATATACTGATATAACCTCCTGAGGAGAACACTTTACTATGCTATCTCCCGAACTGAGCAGTTCCAACTCATTGGAATTCAACTAATTAAATGCTCGAGCAATTCTTGCAACTGCAGAAAGGAGTGAATGGACACCTAGGCAAGTATGATGTAAGCAAGGCAGATTCTGTTCCAACCTCTGCTCTTTCCTATCAGATAGTCAGTTTGGTCATTCTTTATTGCCCACTTGAGATAGTTGCTATTAGAAAATGAACACTGATGAATCATCTTTAAGTCTGGCTGAAATAGATCAAACAGATCGGCATTTCTTGCTTCAGTAAACCTAATCCTAAAGACCGGGAATATGCCACTGAAGTTACACTGGCATAAGACAAAGCTTTTAGACTGTTGACTGACTTGGGAGCTGCATATTATTTGACATGGAAGGATATACGTTGGCAGTATCACTTGATCTGCATTTTAAAAGGTAAAATAGAAAGAATACCTTCATGAGGTACAAACATTCATCAGTGAAAGTAGATGCATGTTCCTAAAAAAAGGCCATTACCTTCCAACAGAGTATTGTCAGAAAAAAACGAGATGTCTGCTTTAATTTCTGCAGACTCCAAAAATGTAACTTTTCTGTCTGGAAAAAAGGAGTTAAAGAGGCAATACTGGGATTGGTTTGGATATCACAATCTGCATCTCCATCACAAAATCAATTCCATATCAGAAACAATCACTGAACACAGCATGGAGTTTATACATCATCAACAAACTAAATAATAGGACCTAAGATTACAGCTGCACAATAGCAAAATGCTTGAATTAAGAATTAAACAACAACTACAAAAAAAACTTTGTTGAAATATTATCCCAGTAAAGAATTCTAATACCTGGCTGAAGAATTTCAGATATGGAAGACTAAAGTCCATTTCCTAAGGCAATATTTAGATACCTGCCTGCTTTTCAAAAGTGCTGCACAACCAGCATCACACACAGGAGCAGAGACATGGAGCAAGGGATGCTCTTTGCCACAGTTTCACTAAATGCCATCTCATGGGGTGTTAACCTCCTTGCCCCGAAGGGCGCATCCTTGCAAAGGCCCCTTATTACGAGGGAAGCTGTCTGAAGATTTTGCCTCAGCACTATGAAAGCCTATCTACATTTCAGTGCTTGCATAAGGATTTGAAAAACAAGCAGACAGGGCAGATTCAGAGGACGCAGCATCACAGATGCACCTAGCTTTGGCTGTATGACGCATGCATATCGCACCCTCTGAACTCACCAGCATGTCAGTACAGGCTCCTGCCAGTGCTCTGCACGTGCTTTGAGCTCTGAGTTCACCAGCTAATTGATGTATACTATAGCCAGAGCCCCTGCTTTCATGCAACTTGAGCCCAGAAGATGAGTACCACCACAGATCATCCCCTGTTTTCCCTACTGCTGAATTCAACTGCCCCCTCCCCCCCGAATTTTGAGTGACATAAATCACATTTTTTCTGTGAAAAAAATATGAAAAAATTTTACCTTCCTCTTGTAAGGAATAGAGCTTGGAAATTATGGAAAAAATATTTGCAAACAGATGCACTAAGTACAGCTTGCAAATTGATCTAATCATCTATCTAGCAGTAATTATATGTCCCCCATTACACAGTGGCATCAATATCTCTAATGTGTTTATGAATACAATGGCTCTGTGAGGAAGGGAAGGGGAACTATTACAGATGAAGAAATGTAGCACAGAGAGGCTAAATGTCTTGTCCAAGGTGAGTTGCCCAAGTCTGTAGTAGGGCAGAAAATTGAACCTCTGTGCCCTCACCAAGTGGACTGTAAATCATGTTTATCACTTTTTAAAGTCACAAATATTCAGGTGACAATTTTTGCTTACAAGAACAAAGCATCTGAGATGAATAATCCTGCTCATATAAATAAAGCTCTTATTCATGTGAGAAGGGTAGTTCTGTGCTTCCTTCTCCACATACGTTGGCTGTGTGCGCTTTGGAGTGAGAATATTAAATAGAGAAGGTAGGAGTAGTTTCAAATTCATTAGTTTTCTCAAAATAAATCAAGCCTGAATAGCAATGAGGAGGAAAAGGGAGGATAGGAGGGTAGGGAAGAGAACACTCAAGTGCAGGAAAATTTATTTGCATACTTTCCAGCTCATGCATCACAACTATATTTCTATATAATATATATCTTACAGGAATAAGTCAGTATTGCCAGAACTCTGGCTCTAATATAGTTAATACAGTAAGATGTATACAAGCAGATGGCCAGATGGTCTCTTTTGAATGGCACTATATGCATGCCTTGTGATAGAAACACATACATCCACTCACTGTGTTTGACAAACTTGTGAAAAGGTATAGCTGCATTCAACAAGCAGCAGTCTGTGAAGCCTCCTCATAACCAGAGCCATAGAATTAAGTGAATCAGGCAGACCCTCAGTCTCTCCAATCCATACTTAGAAAATGTGGGCTTTAGCCCATTAATACATCTACTACAGTTTTTAACTAGGACACTTTGTCCTGCCTCTTACACAGTAGATGCTGACTCTTTTGGCATCAAGAGCCCCAGGTACAAATATTGCCAACAGCCTAAGCAAAACCAGTAACAACCACACACCCCACTACTTGGTGTAGATGTGAAAATCTAGTGTAAAGTCTTCTTTGTACAATCATCAACAAATCTTGCACTCTCTCAGTCATAGAATATAACTATTTTAAAACTGTGGTCCATACAGGTAGCCCTAATATAATAATCTTCCACATACAAAAAAAGGACAGGCAAGATTTAATGTCATAAAATCCCTAGAACAGCTTTCTGTTGATGTGCATCTCTCCCTGAAGTGCTCCCCATGCTTTGCCTGAAATATTCATTGCCCTAATGATTTCTTCAGGCACTGCTTCTGTACATAAAGATTAGTTACTCCTATCAGGGGGAGTAAGGGGGATAGTCAGTGGAAAAAAACCCCATAGTGCTCAAATATGTTTTTAAATACTATTTGCTTTCCTTCATTTGTGCCTATGGAGATGAGTTCAACTATAAACTGTGCTACTGTTTACAACTGAGAAACAAAATCTCTTTCACAATATCTCATTTTTCTGATTATCATTCATATTAGTTTTTATCCATAATCTTCCCCCTAATTACCCTTGCACACACACTCTGGCACACCACAAGTTGCCCCGGGTAGGGTAGGAGAGGCTGGGGCCAGCACCTGGACTGGTCCCAGCAGCCTTATCTGGGGGCCTCCTGGGGCTCCAGCAGTGGCGATCCAGGCATGTGGAGTCTAGCCAGCAGCTGGGGTGTGACTCTGGACAGCCAGGCTCCAGTTTCAGGCAGTGCACACTACCACCATGTGTGCCACTCCACTTTTTTCTGGCATGGGTTTTTCTGACACCAGGATCTCCTGGTGTTATAAAACCCCACCATACTGCAAATTAGTTGTGGTGAATGAATGCATGTGCAGCGTGTATGGTTTGTAGCACCACAGATGAGTCTGTGGTGCTGAAAACCACATCTGTGTGCACTTGTGGGGACATGCCCTGGTTGTATATATAATGCACCTACTGTGTAGCTTAGCCACAGCATGGGGAATCATGCCATCACCTGTATTCTCAGCACTTTTATCCATACCTCAATTAAAAAAACATATCTGATGCTTAATTTGGTCCATTTTTAGATAAAAATTTGCCTTCAAGTTCACTTATTTTAAAAGAAATAATTCCTCATGCTTTAGTTCAGTCTAGGTTCTTAAAACCCAGAATGTATGGTAGGTACTCTGAAGTGTTGTCTGAACAGAAGAGACAGGATTTCTGCTAGCTACATAGACCTCTACTGGAGGTTACATCTATGCTGCACAACACAGAAATATCCCAGCTACTTCAGCTGCAGTAGAAGTGTTTTAGGGCAGCCCTCTGCCTTGGCTTGTATGCCCTGTTTCTCAAAGCCACTTATTTCTAGAGTTAGTGTGCCATGTGAACGGACCCTTAAGAGTGCCTCAGTCTTCAAAAAACATTTCTATTCAGCTAGATAAAGGTGAGTTTGTGGCTAAGGCACTAACATGGACCTCAGAATATCCAGGTTCAGCTTCCTACTCTGCCGCAGACATTCTGTATAAGTTTGGAAAAATCCTTTGGATAGGCACAGAAATTATACATAAATCAGTATAAGTGATCAGAAACCAGTCTAAACCTGTAACAGCAGAAAAGTTTAGTACACACAGACTGGTTTATAAATGGCAGAACCCAGTTTAAGATAGACCTGGATGGATGTAGTTCAGTTTAGGTTAGATTGATCTATCAAACTTCTGTGCCAGATCCCCTCCTGACTAGTTAGATTGCAATAACCTGGCATCCCAGAATGCTTTGCAGCTCTGCTGCTAACCCTTCCTTGCAGAGTGGCAGGCTAGCCTCAGCCTGCAATTGTCTGCTCCAGTAGAGTGCAGAGCTGGCCCTGCCCCCGGGCTGTCACGTAGTTTAGGCTGTGAAGCCTCTGCTCCACAGCCCTGTCCCTCGCGAGCTTCTGCCTCTCACTGGTGGAGGAGGGGGAGCAGGCAAGAGGAAAGGAACAGAGCTTCCTGCCAAGCTGGGTTCTGTCCAGTTGGGGGGCCACCCGGCAGGGGCTTCCCCGCTACTGCCTAGTTAGCCAGCTAAGCTGTGAAAGGCAGCAGCAACAATTCAGCCAACCGGCCAGGCAGCAGGGGGAAGGCCCCTGAACAGCTCTCCTGGCTGGGTCTGGTGGCACTGGGTCCATGCAGTAGGGGCATCTTTGCTTCCCCCTTTCCCTCCCACATTGCAGCAGAGCTGGGGGCAGATTCTGTGCTGGATCCCCCTCTCCCTGAGGCTGACAGCAGGGGTTTGGGGCCATGTGCTGATCAAGGATAGGCCCCACTTGGCAGGGCCTGGCTGGCTTGGCAATATCCAGCAGGCATGCTGGGAGGCATGTAAGAGTGCCCTCTACCTTCTGGCCTTGGCCACTACAGGCATCTATTTGCTTTCCCCCAGGGAAGGGTAAACATAAGTTCTGTTTGCTCATGATCCAATCTACACATCTTAGAGAAACTCCTGCAGATTGGATCTATTCTACCTCGCATTTGTGAATGCCTATACTTAGCCTTTTTGTGTCATAATTTCCTATCTTCCTGGGACTATCTGGATGAGGGCCTTGTGTGTTAGTACAGTTCCTAACATAAAGGAGTTCAGTCTCTGAACTAGTAATATTCTGAATGAAACAATTCTCAGAAAATTGGGAAAATTTCAAAGAAAGATTGTAGTAGGATTTGTGTGCCATTGTCACTGTGATGGTCCAGGAAACGTCTGAGGGGGAAGAAATTTTTGTGGTATCTTTTAGTGTGTCAACTGTGTAGTGGAGAGAACTGCTGGACAAGCTTTCAAGCATCAGGTACCCTTCCTCAAGTCAGGATTGCTAATATACTTGACTTTCTGCAAAGCACCTGACTTGAAGCCTTACAATATTTTGATTTGAAAAAATTGGATTTTTCAGAATTAAGAGGAATATCTTGAAAGCCGGTTTATGGACAGATCTCAAAACATGATTGTTAATGGAAAGAACAGCTGTTATTAACAGGAGCACTCAAGGAACGGGTCTAGCACAACTCTCCTCTTTTTATTTTTATCAAGAATCTAGAAAATGTAAAGTCTTTGCAGATGGTACAGAAGTTTGTAGGGTATTTTAAAAAAAGAAAGAAAAAGGAAAGAAGGTTACTGTCATGATGACCTGAAGTGCCTGCTCACAATTCAACCAAATGAAACTGAATACAGCCAAATGCTGGATAGCACATATCACAACAATGAATGAAGACAAAACCTACAGGATGGCTGACTCTATTTTAGAAAGCAGCAACTCAGAAACCATGTTTACACAATAAACTTATTGTTCCCAGCAGTGATGCCCTCAAGTATGCTGCTCTGCTTCAGGTACAATGCCTCCTGAACACAAAGCAAAAGAGAGACTATTCAGAAATGGCTCTCTCTGATGATAAAGACCCAGCTGGGGCCCAGTGACTCACCTTCTCATTTCCTAAGAGCAGTATCAGTATATAGGCTGCCTTGAGGATGCAAGCAACAGTACTGATTCTGAAGCTACTGAGAGCATAACAAATAACTACACTATGATGGAAGACATCTTTCCAATGGCCAGAGTACTGTTTGTTTTGGCTGGGTTAACTAGGAAAGCTACCAGAAATCACACCCAATTCTGGGTGAAAAATCATCTTGCTTGAGACCTGGACTTGTTTAAGCTAGGATGATGAACTTTGATGGTATTTGTTGTACTTCGGTATTTGTTGAATTGTGTTTTCCCTTTGCTAAAATCTTCTTTGAGTAAGCCCTAGTGTTCAGATGATGCATTTCCAATTTTCTAAGCAGGGTTTCAAGCCTTCATTATTAGAGTTTCCTAGTGTAAAGCCTGGAAATTAAACCTGGCCTTTCATATGGTTAAACAACGCCTGACAGGAGGTTTATATATGTACCCACATTTGGAAAAGTATGATGAGGTTTTGGATCAGTATCGAGGACAAAACCATGATAATATCTCATGGCTAGAACTTAGATAAATTAACCTTTGAGTAAAATAGGTTTTCCTAGCAGCAAGATTATTTAAACACTGGAACATTTCAGTAGGAGAAGTGGTGGCCTTACCCCGCCAGGATGTTCTTAAAGCCACATCTAGACAGTAAAACTTCTGTATTTGCCAGTGTTCCCTTGCAACATGCCCCACTGCTCCATGTAGTCTGCTTCTCAAGCCGGAAACAATGTAGGTGCATTCTCATGGTACTATGGGTGGGCTTTCTGTCACTGTCACCCATCAGTACCAACAAAGCCATCCAGCCAAAGCATACAGACTTGCTACATTGCTTGTAGTTTCAGGAGCAGCCCAGGCAGAAGAGCACAAGGGTATACATAGCCTTAGATAAGATTAGTAAAGACCTGTTTTTAAACAAACTCTGAGAAAAGTTATGCAGCCTATACAAGCAGGAGTCAGACTAGACAATCCCTGCAATCTCTTCCGGCTTTAGAGTTTGAGTTGCTTTAAGTGCAGGTTTATCATCTCCTAGAATAAAAATGCAGAATTTAAAATAGGTGCGAAGACGTAAAAGATCAAAATATGAAGATAAATATATAAATGAAGCACTTGACCAGATACAGGAAGGTCACTTCCAGGGTATGGAGATGCCTGTTAAACACAGCGCTCATACAAGTTTTCACTCCTGTAATGACCCTGATTTTAGAGGGCTGCTTCTGAATTTTCCTGGGATAAGTGAGGAGAGTAAGAGGAGGCACACATTCTTACATCTTATAAATTGGAGTTTAGGTAATTTGACAGCCATGTGCTTACCCGCTAACTCTGGTGTCACGTTAACAGTTTGGATTAGAAAATATCTTTAGTGAATTATGTAATTTAACAATCATGTAATCTGAACAAACATTCATTAACTATGCAGTGACATAGGGCTCAATTTAGAATGAAGTTAGGCTACTGTAAATTTAAAGTGTAATCACTGCTTATATGGTAAAACTTTCATATATGCTTTTTGTACAGGCTTATGCTTTGTACCCTTAGCTATTAGCAGTCATCTGATGAGAGAAAATTAGGATGGCAGTAATAAGGGAATTGCAGGCAAGAAGTTAGGCATATTGGCACTTGTCTGTAAAATGACTGGCTGCTTCCATTGGTTATGTACAAGCATTATATTTAGATCAATGTAACCAGAGTTAGGTTGATTTAAATGCCTAATTGTACAAGCACGTGCAGGATTTAAATTACCCCCAAAATGGCACGTCTGATCTAAGTCAGTTGATCTGAGTAGGTGTGCTAATTTAAATTGAGATTGGATTAACCTGATCTAAGAAAGGTTGCACATGTTTGCAGCACAACTGTGGGGCTGAGAAAGCCCAGATGCTTGCACAAGTACCAGGGCTGCACTATTCTTCCCCTTTGCACCCCCCACCCCTGTCCCCGCACTGCCTATTTTTAGCCCCCTAACTTTCCACCCCCCAGGACCAGACAACCTCCCCACCCCGTGGACCTGCTAGCCTCACTCAATCCTGCTAATTCTTTCACATGGATTTACTAGCCCTCCCCACCCCGACCCCCAATCCTGCCCGCTCCTCTCCCACCCAGAGTCACTTGTACTGGTTTCCCCATGTGGCTCCTAGGATTGGAGAACAGTTGCATGCATTGCTCTTGCTCTACATTCATATGGCTTAAAGCTGGGTGCAGCAAATGACTGTACACAGCTATTGCTACTAGTTATTCCTCACTTTCATTACATAGTTTCACTATAAAGAAACATATTGAACCCACTCTAAATCTGAAAACTATAAGGGAGTGTTTTATTATGCACTACAGCACTGTTCATAATTATGAACCAGATCCTTCAATTGGATATATATATATATATACATATATATAGCATCTGGACTTCAGTGAGGATGGAGTCAATTTGATTCACACCAGTTAGGTGTCAGACCTGGCAGGCAATGCTTCCAAATCTGGGGAAAGCCATTTATCTTAACTCCAGTTTACCTTGTTCCTCAGAGGGTGGATCTACACATGCCTCTGACTGTGCAGTTGCTACTATGAAGTCCCAGCAGCACACGGGTCATGTTGGCCCTACTGCGCAATAGCAACAAGCTACAGCACAGTAGCATTTGTGTCACGGTTCATGCCTGCCTATACTACATTGCTGTAGTGATGAGCTACGTTGCCATAACTTGTGCTACAGTGACAGTGTCTTGTGTAGACATTCCCAGAAAATGGTAAAGTATTCAAAAGGTTACTTAATATATTGCTAAATATATGCCTGTCTGCAAATCAGAGTTAGCATACTGCATAGGTAAGTCTCAGGTGATCTCAGTGTTGCTAAGGTAACTACTAATTTCTGCCCTAGGGTAAATAGTTACATAAAGCTTGACAGCTCATTCCACTTTATATATTAGATTCTGCACCAAGCCATGCCTTTTATTGCCTCCTGCTGATACTGACCTTAGCTCAGGTTGTGCACCTCTTTGCTTGCTTAAAAACAGAGGTCACCTTTATCATATGGCAATAAAGTTCTCAAGGTAAAAGTCAGCAATTCTGATTCCTTGGGTCTGTCAGCTCTACAGATCCTTTGCTTTTTATTTTATGTCAAGCTTATGATCAAATTTCTTGACTCTCACAGTAAGGCATAGAAATAGCGTTTTGGCGAAAGTGCATATCAGGCCATTAAGTAAAGATACACAGCTTCCATTGTCCTATTTCCCCAGTAGATCTGAATTCCTGCAGAAAGCAAACTTGTGTTTAAATTGCTGTCTTTCTCTTTTTCAAATTTTGGCATTAAATTAGTGTTATTCATTGTCAGAAATAATGGGATACCATTAGTATCTCATTGAAAATGCACAGGCCTGCTTAAATGTTTATTAGAACGCCATGTGAAAGCATTTATTCCTGTCAGTGTTTATGACTGGCAAATATTCTAAGTTCACATCTTGTCTTTTCTTTGATTGTCTATCTTTCTAGTGTTTTTGGAATTCAGTGTTTAATATTTAAATATTCTTTTCCTCTTCAAGAGAGACTTTACAGTACTCTGGCTGTTTCTCCATACATGACCTGAAGGCTAGAATGCTATCCACAAGATTTTCTGTTGATGCGATTTGGAGCGAATCTATTAACTTCTAAAGAACAATGTCTATTTATACCAATAGAGAAGCTGAACTCAGCCAAGCCAAGTTACCAGCAAAGTCACTGTCCCGTATTATCAAGTCACAAAGGTCAAATAACTACTCAATTAATGTTATCAATATATAAAGCAGGCCATGTGCAAAAAGACTTTAAACACATTATTTCTGAAACAAAGAAAATATATTTAAAAAATACATGGAAGAAAAACAATTGATCTAAAAAGCCCACAGCAGGTACTACTGCTTACTATCACTTCAATTTTCTTATTTGCAAAGGATAAAAGCTACTGTAGTACTAAATATGTTAAGTACAGGTAAATAACACCACTATATTTTTAGCAGAAAGGAAAGTTAGAGATTTTATTTGCAACCAAAGCAGGTAAGATACTTTTCTAGTATGGAAGTAAAGGTGTAAAAGGCAAGGGAACTGAACAAGTTTTTAACAAATATCACAATAACTTACTATTCCAACCAATGAATGTTCCTTAAAAATAGTTTGTCTGAATGTATGTCTGTTTGATATGCAGAATGCTAAGTAGAACACACCTGTGATGTTTAAACAAAATAATGTCATATATTTAGTTAAAGAAAAAGAAGCCTATGTGTAAAAATGTTATTCTTCATCCTCAGCTGTAGAGAAGGTAAAGCTTATATATTCTGGTTTTCTCTGCTTAAAATTCCTAAATTGTCTGATTAAAACCCTCAAATCTGTGTTTTTTTTTCTGTGATTAAAATGAAACACCACTCTCTCTATATATAATGATAAATATATCAATAAAATATTGATATCAGTTTGGAAGCCTACCCATGCCTCAATCATTATAATAAAATCAATTCTAAATAACTAAATATGTTCGCATTGAATTTTGTTTTTTTTATCATTGTGACAAACGGGGCCCAAGACCCTGTGTGGGCAAGGCAAGACTGCCAAGGAAGACTTACCTGGGAGACCCAGCCACCTGTGATGTCGGTGCCAAGATTTAAGAGTCATCTGTCAATTAAGCTGAGCGGTGCTGGGCTGATGACATCAGCCACCACCACCGCTGCAGGAAAGATAAAAGGCACACGGAGTGCTGGTAGTGGAGGAGGAAGAGACTGCTTCTGGCCCAGCAGGGGCCAGAACTGAGGCAGCCTTTGAGCCCCAGGGAAGGGAGGCACCAAGGCTGTGAAGAGCCCCAACTAACTCGTGTGGCATAGGAGGCTCAGGTTCAACAGCTGGGGGAATGAGCCGGTGCCCCTTTCCTCCCTACCTAGGTTAAAAATCACGAGACGTCAAGGGGGTTTGAGTGTCCAAGAGGGAGAGTGGACCCAGAAGAGCCAATCCCATTAGAACAGAGGGATTTTTTTGCTTCTCTGTTTTTTCTCCTTTTTTGCATTTATTTTTCTTGTGGGGTCACTAGAAGGTCCCTTGAAGAGGACAGGAGAAGCTAGGGGGCCCTCAGTCCTCAGTGGACCCTCAGGAAGAGGGTAAGAATTCTCACAGGCACACTAGCACTCACCTCTGAGGCAGAGGGGCAAAGCCTAACACCCCGCCTGGAATTCACCAAGAATGGGGATCAATCGGGAACAGAGTCCAGCTCTGCAGAAAACCATTGTTACAATGATGGCTGGCGTGTGGTCAGGGTGTAGGGGAGATGGATCCCCAACACTAAGCACACCAGGAACTGTGAGTGCCCCAAGGGGGCTCTCGTTTCCCATCATACTGAGCCCCTCTCTCATATCAACAAAGTCATGGCAGGTGAATTGAGAAGAAGAGCCTACTAACTTGTGGTGCTTGGAAAGGGAGAAATTACTGCTGGATAAGTGTTAGCAGCACAGTCATGGAAAATGAGCGCTCCCTCTGCCTGCTTCACTCACCAGGACACTGGTACAGCTGTGGCTGTCCCCCCCACCTCTCCCCCACTTTGTGTTGCTGAGCAGTCTTGATATGCTGGTGCTCTGCCCATGCCCTTGCCCCTTACTCCCAACCACAGCCACCCTCTGGTACCCCTCACTCCTGAACTGCAGCCCCCCACACCACCCTCAGCCCCACCAGTGCCCCTTACTCCCAACCCAAAGGCCCCCACCTGCCAACCCTGCTGCTGTCCCTCACTCTTAACCTGCAGCCCCCCCTGGCCCTATCAGTGCCCCTTACTCCCAACCTGCAGGCCCAACACCTTTCATAACCCCACACCTCCCAGTCCTGCTGCTGCCCCTCACTTCAAATCCTCAGCTCCCCATCCATGTTGGTTTCCCTCACTCCTGACTTACACCCCACTATCCCTGCCAGTGCCCCTCACTCCCCATCTGTAGCCCCACTGTCCCTGCTGGTGCCCCTCACTCCCAACCCTCAGCCCTGCTGGAGGGGTCCTCCAGCTGCCAGGGCTACAGTACCTAGTGGCTGCATCCTGCCCCCTGCCATACTCCCTCCCTCACTGTGGCTACTGTTGCCTCAATCTGCACCCCCTGCTGCCAATGCCCCTTCCCCCCATAGACTTATATGTAGGCAACTGGTGGAGCTGCTCTCCTCTGCTGCCTGGCTGTAGTCCTCACCACGTGCATGTGTGTGGACACACACATGCACATTGCGCCTCCTACGTCCTGCTTCCCCCAGCCCCAAGCATCCCCTTGCAGGGTGGAACTCTATCAGCCTGCAAGGTGAAACCCATGGTTTCCTGTGCTTTTCTCCTGGTAAGGAGAAAATACATGTTTTTCTGCTGCAAATGAAAAACCTGGATTCTTGGTCATAAACATCTTAAAAGGACAGCAGCTAAAATATTTGACTAGAAGGCTTTTCCACAAGAGTTAGAGAACCTTAAGTCATTGTGCTAAGTTAGTGCCTGAGTCATAGAAATATTATATGATGTTAATGTTTTCCACATGCTGTGCTGGTACTTTAACTTAACATTAACACATTTAGAGAAGTATTGTGCATTTTCCTAAGTAAATTAGGTAAGCAAATTGCCTGTCAGATTGATTAATGTTAAAAAAAAGAACCAAATGAGAAATCCTTAACTGATTCATAGAACAACTCTTAGCAGGTTTTAAAAGCAGTGCAAATTTCTTTGCCTCCTCTATTATATGCAGTGGTTGGATGATAGCTTCTTTTCACTGAACGTTTGGTCTTTGGGTCTACTACTAAACCAAATAGTAGTAATGTTTTTATCAAGTGGACATATGTCTCTGACCAGCTAGACTTAAATTACTGTCCCTTTTCCAAGTTTATGGAAAAGTTGCCAGATGGCAATGACTTTCAACCATCATATCTGGATTTGAAGTGAATTGTGAGACACAAGGCACAGTATTCTCATCCAAGGATTCTGTATTCTGCTTCTAAAAGGACAGATTCTTGATCCCCCACTATAACGTTAGATAATTAACATTCTCTCTTCAGTGGCTTTCTAACATCTGTAGACTTTGCACAATCAATCAAGCTTCTCTGCAGGCATGATTGACTTTTTCAAATAGACTTGAGGAATAACTCTTTTCTCTTCTAGTAATAATGTTGTTGTTACAATGGCTGAAGCACCATTTTTGGAGAACCTCCATTTATAGTAACAGTTTCTGTTGATGAAAAATTAATACAAAGACTATATGTAAAGAAAAATCTCATTGGCAAATTTTTAAGAGACAGCTGACCAAAGTATCCAAGTTCATTTTCTTGCTTCCAAAATTTGTTGTTGTACTCTGAAATCCCAATTTTTCAAATCAGAAAACAAACTTAAATAATAAATGACTTAATGCAAATTTCTGTACGTAAGGGAAGTCAACACAGAGTTAATAAATATACACTGACTCATGTAACACACTACAGAAGTACATGTAAGTTATAGCAAAGTAATTTAAAATACATATTATAGTAATTTCTCATGTACACACAAGTGTACATGAAATTTTTATCAGTACTTTATTGTGATGGATGATAACTAGGAAAAAAAATAGAAAAATGTTTGAATGAGGCATGTCACAGGAGCTAAACTCATTGGTACAAGATTAGTTCCTCAATATAGGCACTACCTGCTACCCTGTTTATGAAGTCATTTAATCAATATGCTCACACATGCATCCCACATTCTCTGAAATGAATCTAAATTCTTATTAAGAGTAGGATGATCTGTTTTATCCATATCCCAGAGTTGGTAATAAAGCAGAGGTTTTCCAGGACTGGAGAGTAAGCAGATATCAGGTTGTATATACCATATGATTGGCCAAACCTTACTAAAGACTGAAAAATAAGCACAAACTAAATAATATGCAAATAATTTAATAATGTTACTACTTACCTAATGTCCCAAAGTTAGACACCATTACAATCAGATTTCTAAATGTAACTTCAGAGAAGTAACTTCAGGGCACACACAGACAAGATATCACTTAATGTAGAACTACATCATTATTGTGACATTCATGCCTTCGAAAATACTTAATTTAATAATTTTCTAAGCAGGAGGCAACAAGAAGTTCTTGAATTTTGGAACCAGTAATACATTTGAATGTCCAAAGATTTTTACCCCTACCTTAGCAAGTCTTTTCTGAAGTTCAGATTCCATTTTACTTAATGGGGCACAGAACAAGAAAAGTCAGAGCTCTGCCTTCAGTTATATTATAATACAGATCACAACAGGCGCTACCTTACAGGCAGTGCACGAATAAAACAGGAGGGAATCAAGACAGCAGCACACAGAACACCAACGTCATCAGCTTATAACACCCCTTATCCAATTCTGAAATATCTGTACTCTCTAAAGACCTGAACTTCTTCCCATAAAAAAAAAATCCTGACAAGATAATAAGATGTATAGAATTAGAAGAATTCTTTACCTGAAGGAATAATTCCACCATCAGGACACAATCACTTCTAACAATCCTCCTGCCACAACTGAAAAAACAAACAATAAGACATCAGACTAGACACCTTCCAGTGGACATAACCAAACTATTACACTGTTTCAGGAGAAACCTAACAGTAACATTTTCAACAAAAGCCAGGACCATAAACAACCCTCTCCTTCAGAGAGAAAAGCCATACAGTCCCTAAGACCCAACAACAGAATAGTAATTTATCCAACAGACAAAGGTGGACCTTCAGTCATCCTCAACTGTCAAGGCAACCATCTGTGAAACCAATATACAGCTCCCTGACACCAAATACTACAAAGAACTTGGGGAGGATCCCACACCAAAATTTGCTCTGATACTGGAAAACATCATCAAATCCTTTCCATGAAAACAAACAAAAGAAACCACTTATCCCTCATTCTTCTACCCCAATGACTTTCTATATGCTCCCAAATTTCCAGAAATCAGGTAACTCTGGCAGACCCATCATATCCAACTGTGGTACCCTCACTGAAGAGCTATCAGGATTCATAGAAACTACCCTGAAATCACTTGTCGCTCAAAGAGCAAGTTTTCTATAAGGTACAACAGACTTTCTTAACAGAACCCAATCACCTCCCCAAGAAGGCCATACTTACAAACATGGATGTCACCAGCCTGCATACTAACATCCCACACCATGAAGACACTGTTGTTTGTCTTAAATACCTACAAGAACTTGAGGCATACTCAGATTTGCAAAAGTATGTTGCACAAATCATCCCCTTCAGCTTCACCCACAACAGCTTCACTTTCAACAGTCAAGACTTCCTCCAAACTATGGGCACAAAGATAGCCCTCAATATGCCAACAACTTCAAGAACCACAAGGAGGAAACTTTTCTAGAAAAAAAATGCACTATCAAGCCGGTGTTATCTGCATGATATTTTCATCATCTGGCCTGAACACTCATTGTCTTTCATCACAGGTGTAACAACTATCATCCCTCAATCAAACTTTCTCTGAAATACTCATACATTACCATCAGCTTTCTAGATACCACAATCATCAGCTGGGATGGTATCCTATGCTATAATGTTGAATTTCATGTACTGTAATGCTGTAACATGAACTACAGTTTCCAGAAGCCTCTAGGGGACTGGAAGAAGGAACTGTAGTGTGAACTGCAACTCCCAGAAGCCTTCAGGGGACTGGATGAATGAACTGCAACATGCACTACAAAATTCCCAGAAGGCTGCAGGGGATCGATGAAGTAGAAAAGCAGCCATAGAGTATGGGACAGCATGGTTGGCAGATCTATGTGGCTGGAGACTCAGAAGGAGCAGTGAAGACAGGACTACGAGCTGCAGCAGTGGGGCTCAAACATGGGAGCCCTGGCAGATGGCAATGAAGCATTTTGGGACCAAAGGCTGTTTGTGAGTCCCTCTGGAGTCATGGGAGAATTTAAGGTTTCCAAGTGTATATACCACAATATTATTGTTCCCTACATGTTACCTGTTCTTGGGTGATTTCACCACAGTGTCACTGTTTATTACCTGTTACCTGGATCCTAAGTGTATGCACCTTAATGCTAATGTTTATTAATCTGTGCCTGTCCCTTTTCTCCCTAGCCTGTTGGCTTGTGACCCTAATTCCCAGCACCCCCTATTTAAAAGTGGGCACTTCTTTTGCTGGTTCCCTGCAAAGCTCCTGGGGATGGTTTGGTACACCTACAAATCACCATATACAAACAACTCATGGACTGCCACACTTATGCCTACAAGACAAGCAATTACCTCAAGCACACCAAAAAAGCTCTACTGTACAGTTAGGCCCGCAGAACCCATCACATCTGCTCTGAGGAGAACACCCATGATGCCCATCTGGCCAGCCTGAAATCTTTATACAACAGGGATGCTTTAGTAGAGAAATAGATTACATTTGAAATGGCTATCGAAGTACTCCATAGTAAACTACTACAGTGCAAAGAGAAAACCCTCTGTGTCCACACACTCCTGGTGGTCACATACAACCCCATACTGGAACCAGATCAAAAGAATCGAACAACCACAGTCTATACTCAACAAAGATCAGGCCTTGAGAGAAATATCCCAACAACTCTATTCCTGGCTTTCAAGAAACCCCTTTACCTCGCCCAACTCATCATCAGAAGCAAACTTCCTGCTGCCCAACAGACATTGAGTGGTATGAAGCCTTACCTTAGCAGGAAGTGCTTGTCAACATATTTCCACTGCTACTACAATCCCCACCCCCATAAGAAAGCCACCACAATCCATGCTTCCCACTTATAACTTTCCCAAAATGTGATATATTTCATCCAATTCATCCATAGGTACCAATTTTTACTTTTGCTGGAGGGGGAGGGGGTGCTAAGCCATGTAGAAAAAATTATACATTTCAGGTGGTAGCCCTTTTCCTGAGGGGGATCAGGGTCCTCAGGCCCCCATGTGCTCAGAGCCTATATTCATCAAATGCCTCATGGCAACTATGTGGGTGAATCTAAAAAGCAAATATACACCAGAATGAACTCTCATGGAAAAAAAATATAAAGGACAAAGACACACATATACCACTAGGAACATGTTTCTCATAGAACAACCACTTCTTCTCTCACCTCACTAACCTCATGCTCAAAAAAAATCTGCCTAGTACCTTTAAAAGACAAACTTAGGAACAAAAATTCATAACCTGACTGGCCACTCAGAACCAAGGACTTAGCACTGATAGGCAGTTTATAATTTGCCATAAAACCTGAGTCTTGAATTCTTTTCAAAAAAGAAAGGTAAGAATGATCCACCTCCCTTCTGATAAGTCTTGATCTGCCAGGCTAAGTGGAGACATCTGGGGGAGTTTGGGTTCTCAATCTACCTGACAGCCACCCGATCTAACTTAATTCACACCAGGTGTGGACATTGCACTCAGACCCAGTCTCAGTGATCAGAAATCAATCTAAACCCATAACAGTACAGTAGTTCCATGCACACAGACTACTCTAAAATTACAGAAACTGGTTTAACATAGACCTGGATTGGCATAGCACCAGACTTACTTGATCTAGGTTAGTCCAAGGCATGAAACTTCTGTACAGTTCCCTGTACAGCCCTGGGACTGGGAAAGTCCAGCTGTTGGCCCCACCCCCAGGGTTGTACTTTTCACAGACCCTCTGCCTAGCCTCAGCTATTTTTAGTCCCTTGGCCCCTCACCCCGCTAGACTAGCCAGGCCTCCTGAAACCCCATCCTGCATGTTGATCCAGGTGCCACCAGTTTTAATTAGTACTAGCTGCTACCAGAAGCTGAATAAGTAAGCATCAGAGTGGGGAAGGGTGTGAGGGATAGGGTGTAGGTTCACTGTGGGGCTGGAGGGGCTAAAAATAGTCCCTGGTCCCCCCAAGCCCTTCCCATGGATCTCATCAATCCCCCTGGATCCTGTCAGACCCTCCAGGACCCAGGCAACCCCCTGCAGATGCTGCTTGCTCCGACATTCCTCCCAAGGTCTCTGCCTGCCACTCCAATTCTCCTGATTCCTCCTGCGGATCCTGCCTGCCCCGCCATTTCCCACAGATGCTGTCTGCATCCTCAATCCCACTGATCCCTCCCACAGATGCTGTCCATCATCTCACCCCCCTGATTGCTCCCACATACTCTGCCTGCCCCAGTGCTCCCCACATGGACCCCCAATAACCCCCAAACCTGCTTGTTCCCCAACCTATTAACCCCACCCCCCCAGTAGTTTCCCCACCCTGATTTACCTTTGGGTAATGGCCAGTTGGGTGCAAATTTGGAACTCAATATAACTTCTCCCCAAACCCCTTGAATATCTGCACTTAGGCTTTGTCATCAGCAGGGATCTGGGTTTTCCATTCACCATGGAAAAATGCAGAAAAACATGGATTTTCACTTTTTAAGGAGAAAATTTTGGGAAACAGCAGGCTTCCCCTTTCAGGTTGGCAGAGTTCCAGCCTGCAAAGGGCTGGGGAGAGCAGGAGGAGGGCAAGCAGAAAGGGTGTGCCATGTGCATGTACATGCACACACATGCATGTGGCAACCAGGCAGCATGGAGAGCAGCTCCTCTCAGGTAAGTCTGCGGGTGGGGATTGAGGCTCCCATAGTGAGGGAGGGTGGGAGTTGGGCAGTGCTGAGGCTAGGGGTGCTGTCCTGCTGCGGCAGTGCATGGGGCCAGGAGACAGAGCTGCTTTTGGCTCATGTGGGGGGTGGTATAGGGGCTGGTTTCCTGCCACTGTGTGCACTCCCAAGAAAGGGATGGAGGGCACATATCCCCCATATTTGTGCCTGGGGCCTGGTGGATGTGGGTTGGTGATTGTGGACTCAGAGCTCCCTGCTCTGCTGCCTTCCCCCTGGGGCTTCTGGGGCTCAGTGGGCAGGACCTGGTGCAGCAAGGCAGAACAGGGTGGAGTGGGGAGGCTCAGTGCTTCCAGGAACCCCATCCCACTATAGCAAGGTATCTCCTGCCCACCCAGTAGTAGGGGAGTTGGCAGCATGGAGTTGTTGCTGGGTGGACAGGGAGTGCCTCATCATGGCAGCATGGGGCTCCCCATAGTGGCACTGAGCCTCCCCACTCTGCTCTGCCCTCCTATGCCAGGTCTTGCCCTCTGGGCTGCAGAGGCCATGAGGGGAGGGCAGCAGGGTGGGCAGCCACCAGCCTGTATCTTCCCCCCACACAGCCTCTGTTTCAGCTGTGCACATGTTGGGGAGCTGGGCTCTGCACTCTACTTCAGCCACAGTCATCCCTGCCTCCTATGGGTGGCAGCCAGGGCTTGGGTGTTGGTGGGAGGGGGGCAGAGGACTGAGGACCCAGGTCCCTGGCCTGTAGCCATGGCAGCTTGCTCCCCCCCACCCCGGCAGGGCTACGGGGGGCAAGGGTCTGTGGGTTGGGGAGTGAGAGACACTGGCAGGGCTGGGAGCTTCAGGTGGGAAGTAAGGGGCATATATACATACATACATATACACAGAGTGGTGTTTCATTTTAATCATGGAAAAATGCAGATTTTGGATTCGTCAACTAGAGAGTTTGGGATTTTTTTTTTAAATCAGAGAATTTTCAATTTTTTAAATAGAGACAACCAGAATACCTGGTCCTCAGCTTCTTTGGTTCTGCTAAATGTTTCTCTGTTACCTCGGGAATTTCTCTCCTTGTACTTACAACTGTTTTTACTGTGCTGAGTTGACTATAACTGCTCAGACCTGAAGAAGAATGTCTTTCATTCAAAAGCTTGTTTAATTTTATTCCAACTACATAGTTGGTCCAATAAAAAGATATCATCCTAAGAAATCCTTGACTCTCAGATAATTCCTGGATTATCATGGTTACAACTTCACTCTAACCGTCTTATACTATACAGCAGAATTATGCATCTGAGATACATCTTTGCATACCTTTCTAAGATCTAAAGGCTGACTGGACTTCCTTGTGGAGCTCAAATATTACAATTCTTCCTGTCTCCTTGGTAAGGATATAAACAGCAGGAAGGCTTCCTGAAACATCCTCTGCCTGTGTGCCCATGCAGAGCAAGGCACAATCAAAATGCATAATTTACCCTTGCTGGTGGATGGACCAGCTTCTCTGATAGCCCTTTTCCATCTCTAAATACTTGGATCCTATAATCCTCTCCTATGATGCTATTCTGACTCATACATTTGCAACAACAAAAATCACTTTTTTGTTAAAACCTTGGCTATCTTTGAGGGAAAACATTCTGTTTGTAGATTTTATCTGTATAACTATCATTTTTCTATGAAGGAAGAATACAGGGATTTCTCTAGTAAACAAATTTCTGGTGTAATCTCCACTAACATAATATTTTTGTCAAATATAAACTAAGCTTCTTTTCAATATCTCCTGCGTGTACTAGTGTCAGATGACCCAGGCCACATAGCTTTATTTTCTAAATTGTATCTGTGATCCACCACAACATTTATGCTGCTGTTCCAGAAGCACAATTTCCCTGTTTAAAACTCTTTCCTCCATCTCCTTTTACAGGTTTGTCTGTAAATTAAATAAATTACTGTATTTACTCAAGTAGAAGATGAGGTATCCCCCCCACCACAATCAGCATGGGGAAAAAACCCTCATCTTATCATCACATACAAAGTGGAGGGGGGAGTAGGTGCCTGTTACAGCTCTGACTCCGGCAGTGACCCACAGTTGGGGCCAGACTTGTACCCACAGCAGCCTCCTGCTCCCCCTTATCTGTTTCCCCTCTGCAGCTTCCCCCCACCTCCATCCCCTTCCCTCCCTTTTACTGTCAGGCCCAGCTCAGCAGCTTGGGCTGGAGTCTCTCCTGGACATGGAGCATATGTAAATGTCTTCCCGTGCCTGACCAATCAGCAGTGCTAATACTGCTGCATGGCCAGGCAAGCACTGAGCTTCTGTGTACTGTGCTCCAAGGTAGAGAAACCTGAGTAGCATCTGATACTAACGGGAAGCATGTGGTGGGGGAAAACAGGAAGAGACTAGGGAGTTGGGAGGGGAAGAGAGAGAGACTGGAGGGAGCTGGGGATGGGGGGTGCAGGTGGTGGGGGAGCAGGAAAGTTGCAGAAGGAAGAAGTGGGTGGGGCAGAGGGCAAGGGGGCCAGCTGCCCCCCCCCCTTCTTTCTCTGCTGTAGCAGTGAGAGGGATTCCAGACAGCCCTCTAATTCTTATATTTTATAGCTGGAAAATGATAAAAAATTTATACATTTTCCATATATGGATTATAGTTATTGGGGGATTATTTCATATTCAGGGTAATTTTATAGTCAAGTAAATATAGTACCACCAATAATTACTTTCAGTGGGTTTTTTTTTTATTTAAGTGAAGAGATATAGTCTGCCAGTGACTTAATATAATAGAAAACATTAATTTCTTGTTTCAATCAGGTCAGTAAGTTCTTTCCTACCATGACATAGGAAACATTTTCTTTTTAAGCCAACATTTCTTTGTTTACTTCAAAGATCTGAGAATTAAACTGATGTACTTAAAGATCAAGATCACAGCATACCTTCACTAATGAATGAATGAAAATGGTGTATTACATGCAAAAAAGCCCTACACTGAAAGTACCTTAATGGTGTGAAGCTAAACTCCTAAAAAATTAGGAAATACTAGAATTAAGGTAATCTGTTCAACTTGATTCTTTTATTTATATACATTATCATACTCTAGCTACATATTTTTTCCACACGTTCCCTAACGTCATTCAGGGAACATAATAGACAATGGCCTTTCAATATTCAGTATGTTGCTTTATCAGTGCTGGTCAATGTGTGGTTCTAGACTTACTGAGCACTATTCCATTCTCCTCTTTGACTAGTCTTGCATATGAAGAGAGAGAGACTCCAAATCTCCAGGACAACATTCAACTGCTTTAAAAATGAGGCCATTCTTTCCTTTCTTGCAATCCTCTACCCTAGGCAACCTTCCAACTTCTGCAACAAATGTGATGGGAAAAGGACTAACCACAGTTTGACCAAATTCCTTCCCTGAATAGGTCTACTATAGTCTCTGAATGAGGAAGGGGTCCTGTAGAAAGAGCTGAATAGGATATTGCAATTAAGCTCTCAGCTCCTGGTCTCCCTACCCAGTGGCAAATCCAGAGGGGTATGGAAGCCATGGGCCACAAACACAGTGAGCTTTCTGAATTCACAGACATGTCTCACAGTACATGCATCTCCTGTCAGGAGCTCTGCATGTACTCTGAGCATGAAAGGTGTGTGCCCGCGGCAGCTCAGGGGCATGGCTGTGGTGGCAAGTGGGGAGCTCCCACAGACACCACCGGCACTGTTGGTGGTGGGGGAGGGGCATGAGTGCTGGCCATGGGTCAGTGACCACCTGCACGGCCAGGGGTGATCATGGACTGCCCGCAGACACCACCAGCTATGGCTGCAAGTCTCTGCCGGAGCTCCAGTCAGGGAGCAGAGAGGAGGGGCCAGCTCTGCTGTGGAGCAGGGAGCCCCACCCAGCCCAGAGAGCATGCTGGGATGCTGGGGGACTCTGATTTAACTTAAACCAGCAAGGGGTCTGGGACAGATATTGCATAAACCGGTTTGACCCAAATCAGTTAAGTCTGATACTGCATTCAACCAGGTTTATCTCAAACCAGTTTCGGACATTTTCAAATTGCTTTATGTGCACTGAATGTCTGTTCTATAACAGGTTTAAACCAGTTTCCAATCACTTAAACTGGTTTCTGTGTAATGTCTGTCCCTAGCCTTAAGGTTTATAGTTTGGCTGAATTTGGTCTGATTTTCCAGCAGATAGTAAAAGACACCTTCCAACCACCTTCCAGTCCTAAGAAAGGAAGGTAGGAAAATGGGAAACAAAATCTTAAACACAATATTAACTGAAATAATTTTCCTTTTTCTTTTTCTCTTCATCTGCAATAAGTTGTATTCATGTCTGAAAAATCAACAAGTCCATTCATCCATCCCTAGAAATATCAAATGTTCTATTTGTTTATAACCTCTTTTTAGTGGCTCATAGTAGAAAATGAGGTAAATTGCTATTATTTTTCTGAGTCATTAAATATCATCTAGGTCACCTTTATTGAGGACCCTGACATTATTTTTCCAAAATAGTAAAAGAAAAAAAAATCAAAGCAAGGAATATCATACTAAATGCTACTATAAATGGAAACAAGGAGTATTTATGTTTCAGAATGATTAAAAATTATAAATAAACAAAGAATTTTTTTTCCAGAAGTTTGAGACATTTACCTATCAAGCCCTTTTGTATAGAATGTAGTTGTCAACTACATTTTGATTAGAAATCTATCTAAATTGTGCTGAGGCAAAAGAAAAAATGCAGGCAGTTTGTGGCATGTGGCAACAATTTCATAGTCTTTTGCAACACCTCCGCACCACCACTTATTGGCTGAGGGGCTTGATGGCTCCACCACTTGCCACTGATTGGCAAAAAGGGCTGCCCATTGCATGGCTTCACCCTTCGCTGCTGATTGGTGGAAAGGGGTGGGGCTGCATGATAGGTAGTCCTGTTGGACAATCAATAGTGAGGGCAGGGCTGCTCCCTTTCTTGACAGCAGTTTCCTCCCCCCAACCCCAGCCTTGTGGGCTGTAAGGTTGGACCACAGAGGCACTGGGGAGCAAGCATTTTATTTTTAGTAAGTTGTTTTTTTCTGGCAATTCTGCAATAAAATTGTGGGAGTCGCTGTTTTCACAGGATTCATGGAAACTGCTTTTTTCACAGTTTCTGTGAAAAAAGCAAAATCTTGAATAGGGTAGATCCTGATTATGTAGTTTTAAGATTAGCTTCTTCAGAGGAGTTTCTTGCTTACAGATTTGATGAGTTCCTGACATTTCCTTTCTATTCAGTTTTTTTAGAAACCTCAGTAAAATTCCTCATCGTTCTGCCTCAGACATTCTAGATTGTTGGAGTTTTCTGTTAATTTAACACTGCAGATTTTAGAAGTGTATTTATTTAAATGTACTTAAGAATAACCCCTTCTTTTTTTCTCACTCTCTTAGGAAAAGCACAAGAGAACACAGCATGTCACACCGAATCTTTGATACCATAACTTCTTTGGAGAAGAATTTCTTACAGGTATGTATTCCTGTAGTGTTACATCTCATTGATTTCAATCAAATCTTCGCACTCCTCATTCAAAAAAACATTCAGTACAAACATAAAAATGTAATAAAATTCATGCTTGTAACTAAGTAAAATGATACCAGGATTCTAAAATGATACCAGCTTCTAAATTTTCATTTGTACCAATGTTTTATAGTTGGATAGCAAAAGGTGATAGATATCACATTTTGATAGCCATGTTATTAATACTTTAGAAACAAGGGCTCACTAAGTTACCTAAAGTTTTGCTTGAAAGTTTTAACTTTTAAGATGACTTGCAATTTTCAGCATAAAGCTCTTCAAGTTCATCTTTCTTATATATTCTTCTCGTATACCTTGCTGTGTCCTCTTTTTACTATGCTACATGAGTTTTACTTTTTCAAACACTCAGCTATGGTAATTTAAAACAACCTTTAACTAATCTAATCTCCTTCCTGAAACAAATCATATTTAATGTTTTCATTAATGACATTGGTACAAAGAATAGAAACATGCTCATGAAACTTGCTAATTAGTACAAGAAATAATAGTTCTCTTAAAAAATAATGATTTATCTCAATTTTTTATCATTATTATTATTTTGGAAATCTCAGGTTTGACAAACATTGTCTGAATGCCTGCTCTACTGGAGATCCTGTCTGCTCTGAGGCCAGATTCCCTAAACTCTGCTGTGTCCACAGGCCTGGAGCAGAAACACTTTATTGATCTATCTGAGAGCCCTAGACCAATGAAACCACAGGGTCCTCTGTCCCACAGCAGTCACTTGTTAGATATGCTTTAAATTAGGGTCCCTGGCATTTCCTGACAGCTGCTCCTCAAAATGACCTTCTTGTCAAATTCATGGCTCATATTAGTGAACTGAACAAGAAAACAAAGCAGCTAGGGTCCTGGGATCATCCAGTTCTCTGGAAATTCAAAACAAAAAACTATACTAAAAAAAATTAGGTTTCAATCTAATTTGTACAGAAAGTAAAAAACAAACAAACAGAACAACAATAATTCTGGCCTTGCTTCCTGCCAGCTCTACTGTTGATGACACATCAGTCAGAAACAACTAAGTAGGAAAAAAAGCTTGGGCATACTCCATAATCCTGTGATTGGCAGTGAGCCACGAATATGCTCTGGCCCTGAAAAAGTCACATGTGGTTCCAGGGTCTATCAGGCAAAGCTGTGGTACATCATTATGTGAAATAATGGGTATAGTTCTAATCACCATACTCAATAGGGTATAATATTTCCAGTTTCGAAAAAGAAGACACCTGTGGGGAGAGAGGGGGTAAATGATTGGGCAGTGATATGCCTATGGCCTGCTGCTGCCCCTCATTCCCAAGCCACAGCACTCCTGTTCCAGCTGATACCCCTCACTCTGGACCTGCAGCCTCCTGGCCCTGACTGTGCCCCATGCTCCCAACCACAGCCCCCCACATCCCTAGTGCCCCTCACTCCCAAGCTACAGCCCCCACCGGCCCTGCTGGTACCCCTCACTCCTGACCTGCAGCTCCCTTCCCCCCAGCCCTGTTTCCCACACAGCTCCGTGATGCCCCAAAAGACACCCCCCACCCCTTCCCCCACCTCCCTTGCCTCCTCGTCTTGCTGCAGCCCCAGTGCCGGCAGATACCTGCCACCCTCACAAGCCAATCTACAGATACACACACACTTACATTTACTGGCCTGTAGCTATTGGGGCATGCACAGAGGCATGTGATGCCCAACCTCCAATTCCCTTCTCCCACTCTCCTCAGCCCCAAGTAACTCCTTGCTGGGGCAAGCCAGGAAGTGCCAGGAAAACAAAGGCAGAGCAAAATCCCAGACATCTGTGGATATTTAAAAAAAATGCCTGGACAGAAATGGGAGGACCCAAAAAGAGGACATGTCCAGGAAAACCCACACATATGGTAATCTTTATTGAGTATTAGGGTTAATTCAAACTGTGACATCCAAAGAGAAAGTCCCTTAGAATGAGCAGGAGAAGACAGAATCTATCTTGTTCGGTGAAAAACAAAAACAGAGCATGGCTGCAAAATCTGTTAAAGACCCTGAATGAATGCTCAATTAACCCACATCAAGTTTTTCTATGGTACTGTGGCCACATTAGCATCAGTACCTAAATTATCAGGTTTTTAAATTAGCTTGGATATACTCAACCAGCTGCTGTCACAGCTTTGGCATATTCTTGTACTGTGGATCTGTTCATTTTGGTTCTGAGAGTGAGTGAGAGGTTTCAGCCATTATGAAAAGTCTCCTTACTGATAAGGAGTTATGCAGAGCGATCTATGATCAATTCTATCCAAAAATTACTTTTCCAAAAGATAAATGTGTCAAATTATTT
Organism: Alligator sinensis; assembly: GCF_000455745.1. NCBI lineage: Eukaryota > Metazoa > Chordata > Crocodylia > Alligatoridae > Alligator > Alligator sinensis. The sequence continues at coordinate 205,704 of NW_005842987.1, read as the reverse complement.
GTGAACACAACAGATGCCTGTGCTTTTCTTGACAGCATGGTACTATTTAAAAGGGTTGCCTGTGCCTTTAAGTAGGAATAGTTAGCCCTGTTAAGAATGTCCGGCTGCAGGGTATTTGGGTAAGGAGAAAGTGTCCCGCTGGGAGCGTTTCTTATAACTACAAAACTTAATTTACATTTCTTGGCTGACTAGAATAATAGGCCGTGTATGTCTTTTCCGAAAGCCATGACCATTGTTTCCCTGACTTGTACTCCCCAGTGCTTCCCTATGCATAGGTTCTCAGCAGGTGGTCAATGACTTGTGAGAAACAACCAAAGACTATAACCATTCTGCTTATCTTCACGCTCTCGCAATTAATGTTACACATTAAGGGATTTGTGTCCTAGACGATTTTGAAAAACATGGCCCTTTGTTTATAAACCTTTTCATTACTACATGTACAAAAGATAATGGTAAAGTTGACAAAGGAGAAGGAAAGTAATTGTAATTCTATCAAGACTCCTAATTCAAGCAAACTACTTCAAACGTTAATAGATTTCCAATGCAATACTAGCTAAGCTTCCACTGTCAATTTATATACTGGGAGAATCACCTGCATTGACATGTTTAATGTGCTTTTCGCAGCCATACCGCCTTGAGCTGTGATCTCGTCAGATCTCATTAGGTAAATGAAGTCAAACTCGGTCAGTATTTGGATGGGAGACCTCTAGGGACACATTTATGCTGTAGGAAGCTGCAGAGACGAAGCATGTTCCTGTCAGTAAAAGGTACTTCTCCACAGCTCAAGAAGTGGGTTCAGTTTCTAGTTTTGCCACAAACTTTTTGTGTGACCTTGGTTAGGTTCCTTAATCTTTCTTTGCTTTGGCTTTCCTAGTGTAAAATAGGCAGTATGATTATGCTCTTTCCCTTTAACTTATGTCATCCTTTTAGACTTTGAGATTCTATAGAACTGTTCCTTCTCCATACACTGAATGTTCCTATAGCAGTAGCAAAATTGGGTCTTCATCCCATTGGCAGCCTGTTGGCATAGCTGTCATAGAAAAATAATAGGATGCAGTAATGTTGACTCATTACAGTAGATGGCAGACTCTTCCTTACAAGTCTGTGTTGAATCAGTGCCACGGTGCCTTGACAGGAGGCACTGCGCAAATAGAGGTTTCATCCTCTGGCTGAGACATAAAATGTTATCTGACTTGGGGTCATTAAAAATCCCTTGGCACTTTCACCAGTCCAGGGTTTAACACCAGTATCCTGATCATATTCCAACTTGGATAATTGCATTCCACCTACTTGAATTCCCTTGACAGAGCAGTTGAACTTTCCCTTTCACCTCTTGTTCTGAAATCTATGCTGTAATGTTGCTTATGGTACCAAGATTACTCCTGCCCAACACCACACTGGTGGTAGCATTTTGACAATACCTGAAGTACACCAGTTCTTACACACAGAGAATTTGCAATTCTGTGAAGTGTCTTGATGCATGTGAAAGGCTCTATGTAAACCAATCAATAATGATAACAGGGAAATCCTGCAGCAGGAAGAGTTTTCAGAATAAAGTTAGTCTACCATCTTCTCAGATCATCAAATAAAATGTCAGATGATATAACATATATAAATTAATATCTTGGTCAGGTGAAGAAGTAAAAAAATCCTCTACTATAACAGAGATTGTGCTTATTGATTTCTAATGAGATAGGTTTGCTAGCGGCTGCAGTACCCTATGATTAAATCAGAAGCTTCAGCTATAGCATCAGTGCTTCCTTCCATTAAAAATGCTGTCTTCAAATCCCTAGAGCCATATCTCTAAGTAAACTAGTAAAAAGTAAATATTTCCCTGAGGGTTTCTGATCTAGTGTCATCTGCCTGCACTGGATCATTTTAGTTACTCTTTGACTGGAAAAATAGTTGCTACCTCTTAGCCTGACTTAAATTTGTGAATGAAAATAAATTAAAACTAGATCAATGGCAGGGCTGTCTCTAATAGAGCAGGTTCAGATGCAAAGCCTGCTTGCTGAAAGTTGCTGCCTGCGGCGGAGGCAGGAGTTCTTTCTCTGATTTCACTGGACTTACATCAAGGCCTCAGATCTTGGGACAGTAGAATATGAGTATATATGGTACTAAGAAACGGAACCCTTCATGTAATTCAACAGCACTCCTGAATGACAGCAATTTAGTTGAGATGTAAAAGGAACCACAGTCGCATCTTCAGTGACTTTGCTTGATTTGAATTGGTTATTATTTTTCTCAAGATAGATAAGCTTTAAATGGGGACATTTTTGGACCAAATATTTAATTTAGCTTTTAATTTACTGATATAATAAACAATATACATTTCTCGACTAAACAGAATCCTAAAGTGTTTCCAAATTCTTTATGAAACTATAATTTTATACAAAAATAAATAAATTCTGAGTGCTGGGTTAAGTGAGACACAGCGCTACGGAAGATTTGAGACAGGGAGTGAAAAAGAATGTGGAAGGGGACAGTCTTCCATTTTTATTCAACTAGAGCATTAAACATTCATTTTTAACATATAGATTAAATGAGGAACTTAAAAATGACAGAGTCAAGGAAGAAGTACTATTGAAGACTCCAAAACCAAGAGGAAGCAAAAAGCACCTAAAAAAGGATTAAAAGGAGATCGTCTCTAAATATTTAAAGAGAGATAAGCTAGTGGAAATTTCAAATCTTAATTTAATGTAATTGATTCCCTATGAATATTTTTATTTGGAAATCCTAATATGCATTAAAAATTATCTATTTTTTATTAAAATGGCTTTACAATGGCAGGTCCCCAATTTTCTGATACAGCAGCACAAAACAGGCCTTATTTGACATATCTAGCCATAAGAGGATCAGCCCAGCACATGTATCCTCAGGTAGTGTCTTACCACATCCAACAACAACCAGCACTTGAAGTGCCATGTCTAGGCTCATTATATTCCACAGTGTTTGGCGCTTATTCATCATGATCTATACTGGGGACCCAATATGGCATTAGAAACTTAACAGTCTTTAAACTACTGTATTTGACTTTGTCTGCAAAAGTTTTGACATGACAAGGAATCAGGGCCTAACTGTTAAACATTTTTTTCTGAATATAATGGTAGGAGTAGCTATTAGGGGTGTGTGAAGCAGGCAATGTTTGATTTGGATTTAGCTGGATTCAAGGGACAATGATTTGATTCAGTGATTTGAATCACTGTCCTAATTTGATTCGACCGTATCTGAAGATTTGATTCTGTTTTGGAGAATCAGTGATTTGGCCATAGACACAAATTTTATGTTTTTTCTATGTACCTCAAGGTACCAGGCATGGCTTGTGAACACTGAGATGGTGGGGCAGATGAAGCGTCCCACGGGAGCATGGGGGGAGTTTTTTGCATGCTCAGTGGTGGACCTGGAAATGAACCAGAAGTACTTCTGGTCCACTTCTGGGTCTGCTACCGAGAGCGCGGGGAACCCCCCTTCTCCCTGTACCTTCCCAGCTCAGTGATCAGCCGTGGGGGGACCCCAGGTGCCTCCCCAGACCCAGGAGGCACTGGTTGCTGAGCTGGGGGGCTGGGAGGTCCCATGCACGCTCTGCGGTGGAAGTACTTCTGGTCCACTTCCAGGTCCGCTGCTGAATGTGTGGAAGACCTCCCCATGCTCCTGTGGGATGCTCCATCCACCCCACCATCTCAGTGTTCACAAGATGTGCCTGGTACCTCAAGGTACATAGAAAAAACATATAAAGCTGTGTCTATGACCGAATCATAGAATCTCTCTGAATTAAATTGGAGGCTTCCGATTCGATTTAGCAAGATTAATGATTCTCCTGATTCAATTTGGTTTCAGAGATTTGGCTGCCAAAATTGGGCCGAATCTCCTCCAAATTGAATCAGCAACAGAAGTTTCACGCCGCCTTGTAGCTATACAACAGATAATATTGAATATAAAGAGCATACATAATGATGCTCTTCTTTTTTTTTAATCTCTTATTGTGTATTTCATTCATCCAACCAACAACTATTTATTTGTTTATAAGATGCAGATATAAATAAGCAGTGCCATCTATCTTTTTTTTCCTCCACTCTTTCATCAATATGTTTTTATCACTAGGTCCCAGTGGTAATCCTCCAGAAACAGTATGCTAGCAAGACCAATAATAGTACTACATTCCTTTATTATTGTTGTTGGTATCTTCTTTCCTTTCCATTTCATTCCAAACTCTTTTTTTTCCAGATATTCCTTTCAAGCTGAAAAATCTGTACTTGGATTCCAGCCAAAGGTGATTTGCTTTGGAAAATTTGATGAAAATGTATTTAGCCATTTTTGAGTTAAACAAGTACAGGGACAACATGATTTAGGAGTCACTAACAGCTGTTCAGTTATTTTCTGAGCTGAAATAATCTATACATGGTTTATTTTTAAAACTCATTGTCCTCCAACTCATTATACCCGCATCTAAGGCACTTTTTAAACATTAAGCAACTTTACTAGCATACATGAAACTATACATTCAGAAGAACATACACGTGCATTGTAGACAAATTAACAGTGTTGTGAGAATCTTAATTTTCAAATTTCCTGAAGCCAATGGAGTTTACTTTGGTTTTACATAGAAGAAGAATTTGTCTCACTATTTATTATGTTCTTGCCTCACAAAGTTTACTGGGCTGTAGGACAATACTCCTTAACAGAGTCTCTAAACCATTTATGCCACGGACCTTGTCTAACTATCACTGGTCATAGCAGTGATGTTCAACCTCTAGTCCATAGGGCCAGGGCATCTCACCTGCCACCCACAGATATGGAAAATTGGTGGCAGGTGAGCAGTGGCAATTAATGCTGCCACCACCACTCCACCACCAAATTTCCAATCCATGCAACCAAATTATGTGACCCCATGTGCCAGATCCAGCCAGTGCAGGGGATGGGGAAGTTGGTCTGGTCATACCTGTGTGCTGGATTAGTCCCATGGACTGATGCCATTCACAGAATCTGGCCTGCTCACTGGCCCTGCACCACTCATTTGGCCTACAACCCAGAAAGTTTGGGCACCAGTGGATCACAGGGATGATTTTTTTTCTAGATGTAGTATAAACTTGTTCCCATTTGTCAATAAGCTATTGAGAGAATGGAGCAAAAAATAAAAGCATAACAAGTGTTTCCACATGTTTATCATTCCTTCTTGCATTATGGCTTGTTTGGGAGCACCATTATAGAAGAAGGTATTGGGTTCATATTTTACTGTAGCCCCAAGAACATTTTCTCACTTGATATTACAGACAATCCCTTCTTTGTGCTTTTGATTAATACCAGTTCATCAAGTCACTCTTCCACATATACACTCCTGCATTATGGGATGTATTCTGCACACAGCTCTTCAGGGATGGTGTAGCTTCACGCTGACTTAGAGACTGTGTTTCCAAAGAGGCTATTTCATAAACACAGGGAGCGTCTACATGAGACACTACATCAATGTAGCAACAAGTTATGGTGACTTAGCATCAGCAGGCACGAACCATGATGCCAATGCTACTGCGCAGTAGGGTCAGAAACAACCTGCGCACTGCTGGGACTACGCAGTAGCAAGTGCGCAGGACTGTTTAGGAAGTACTAAGTGACTGCACAGTAACAAGTGCACAGTTGGGCACATGTATAGATGCACCCATAAATGGGTAAATACTTTACTATATCCATTTGATTAGAACAGATTGATGCCTTGGTGAATATGCCTTGGTCTATGAGCTGGTACACTTAGGGATAAGGAAAGGAAAAAAAGCAAAGACCCCACCCTTCCTTGACATGATTTGCCTCCCTTGGGGAGAAGCAAGAGAGAGATAAGGGAACATTTCATTCAGATTTAGATTCGGCCCAAATCAGGGACAGTGATTCGATCTGTTGATTTGGATCACTGTCCCTGATTCAATTCGGTCAAATCTGAATCTGCTGATTCGATGTTGATTCAGTGAATCAGCGATTCGGACACAGGCATGGCTTTAAAAGTTTTTTCTATATACCTTGAGGTAGCAGCATGGCTCATGATCACTGCGGTGCTGGGGCAGATGCAGTGTCCCACAGGAGTGGGGCGGGGGAGGGGGTGGGGCTCTCTGAGGGGTGGGGGGGGCAGGCTCCCCAGCGTGCTTGGCAGCAAACCCAGAAGTGGATGGAGTCTGCCAGGGAGCACACTGGGGGCCTACCTGTGCCCCCCACAGCTCAGTGATTGGCTGCAGGGGGATCCCAGGTGCCCTCCCAGACCCAGGAGGCACCAGTCACTGAGCCAGGGGGTATAGGAGGGCCCTCCAGCATGCTCCCCAGTGGACCAGGAAGTGGACCGGAAGTGCTTCTGGTCCACTTCCAGGTCTGCTGCCAAGCACGCTGGGGTGCCCCCCACACGCTTGTGGGATACTCCATCTGCCCAAGTAGTGCAGTGATCATGAGCCCCTGCTACCTAGAGGTATGTAGAAAAAACATTTAAAACTGTCTGTATGTCCAAATGGCCAAATCTGTCCGAATCAATGTGGAGAGTTCCGAATCAATTTGGAGAGATTAAAGGGCCCTCTGATTCGATTCGGATTCAGAGATTGGCCTGATTCAGTGGCCGCAATCTCTACCGAATTCAATCAGGAACCGAAGCTTTGCACAGCCCTACTTTTGGATATTGACTGTTCTTTCTCAGAGAGAATTAGTCAAATATATATGAAGTGAACAGTTTTTCAAGAACTACCCCCAATGCTGTTGGTTCGGGTAGCAGTGAAACACAGCAGTTGACAGTGGTTTCACCTTAGAATCAAAACTACCCTAGTGCTGCACAGAACTGAAGTTTACCACCAGCTTTCTTAAGTTTGGGAGAGCTGAATTGGCATCTGCCTGGCTGAAGAAGTTTAAGATCTGTGTTTCCAGATCACCTGTGTTCCTGGATGCTTTTGGGATACCGATGTAACTCTTAGGTATTCTGATAAGAACCTGGAGTTTTTTGCCACAAACCAGCTATTAGCCAGGAATCTCCATCTTGCTACTCCCCACTTTTTCTCATATGATCCTATTCCCTCCTGCCTTCCTTGTTTCGCATTCCCCTTTTCCTCCCATCTCTCCTTTGACTTCTTCCATATCTTCCTCCCAACTTATCAAATCTATGCTCCTTGCTACCCACTTCAAGCTTTACTCTTTCTCATCCCCAGTACTCTGTATTCCAGAGTAGTAGAAATAGGAGACTGCCTAAGACTGCCCTTGCCTGCTCACACCTCAAGATTATACTCTTTTCTAAGAATATCCACCAATGCCCCTTCCATATACCTTCTCTACTGATTTTCCATATGTCCTAACTACTGTACATCACCACTGCTGTTTGGTCTCCCATTGGCTACTTTCTCTCTCAAAATGCTATGATCTAAAAAGACTAGCACTATGCTTGAGCATTAGGATGGGATAAGGTTGATAAGGCTTCTGAAATGAGGCAGATTGTGTTTACATTAACAGGAAATTTACTTGAGCAATACTATGAACATTGTATAAATAGGAAAATGAAGCAAGTGTATTCTGAACTCTCTGGCTAGGGACAGAAGTTACACATAAACTGGTTTAAGTCAACAAAAACTGGTTTAAATCTGTAACAAAACAGAAGTTCAGTGCACATAAACCAGTTTCAAAATGGCTGAAACTGGTTTAAGATAAACCTAGTTGAATGTACTATCAGACTTAACTGATTTAGGTCAAACAGATTTATGAAACTTCCCTCCCAGACCCCTTCCTGGTTCAAGTTAAATCAAAATCCCCCAGCATCCCAGCATGGGCTATCCTGTCTCCTCCAGCAGAGAAAGGTTGTATGTGTGTGTGTGGGGGGGGGTGGGGGCAGGGACTGCCCCACCCAGGCAATCCCTGGATGGGGTACAGGGTTAGGGAGGGGGGGTCAAACCCCACTTTCCCTGAGCACAGAGATGTCCTGCCCTGCTAAACTTACTGAAAGTTACTGCTGGCTGTGACTGTGGACTACAAATCCCAGCAGCACCTGGAAGCAGGAAGAGAAAGTGATGAGGAACCCTGCAGAGTCTTGATACTGTGATGCTGGACTGCAAATCCCAGAGACCTCTAGGGCAGCAGGAAGAGGAGGTGCCAGAGAGCCATGCTCTAGTGTTCCCTGGTTTCTGGCCTGAGCCACTGCAGGTATTGGCTGCATTTCCTGAATAAAAGGTAAATGTGTGTCCTGTTGTTTCTCAGTTTAATCTTTGCAGCTTAGATTAACCTGCAAAGACTGAATTGATTCAGCAGCAGGCTTTTTGGCTGTCTGTACTTAGCCTCTATGCTTCTTTACCAAGAATGTTCATTTACCTTTCACAAGGTTCTACTTTTGATGGAGGATGGGAGTCACCTCCAAGGAGGATTATTCTGCACTGGTCCGGTCCTGTAGGGAGCATACCAGGAAAGCCAAGGCTGCAACTGAACTCCAACTAGCTTCGAGCATCAAGGACAATAAAAAGTCCATTTTCAGATATGTGGGGAGCCAGAGGAAAAGCAGGGGCAATGTTGGACCCCTGCTGAATCAGATGGGGCAACTGACAACTGACGCCCAGGAAAAAGCCAACCTATTAAATAGGTACTTTGCGTTGGTCTTTCATCAGTCCCATGGGACGCCCATGCCCACTACGGGACAGGGAAGTCCGGGTGAGGGTGATCCCCTGCCCTCCATTAATGCTGACTTCATGAAGGAACATCTTGAGAAGCTGGATACCTTCAAGTCAGCCGGCCCTGACAATCTTCACCCCAGGGTACTCAAGGAGCTGGCGAGCATCATAGCTCAGCCTCTAGCATGGATCTTTGAAAACTCTTGGCGCTCTGGTGTAGTGCCCGAAGACTGGAAGAAGGCCAATGTGGTGCCTATCTTCAAGAAAGGGAGGAAAGTGGATCCGGCTAACTATAGGCCCATCAGCCTGACTTCTATCCCGGGGAAGATCTTAGAAAAGTTTATTAAAGAGGCCATCCTTAAGGGACTGGCCAACACCAACATCTTAAGGCATAGCCAGCACGGGTTTGTTGCAGGTAGGTCTTGCTTGACCAATCTCATTTCCTTCTACGACCAGGTGACCTATCACCTGGACAAGGGAGAAGAGATTGATGTCATATATCTTGACTTCAAAAAAGCCTTCGATCTGGTGCCCCATGATC